>NC_073238.2:33284843-33588750 GCF_029281585.2 Gorilla gorilla gorilla | reverse complement strand
ACCAGTCAATCAAGTATGAGCTTCAGTCATGAAATAAAATGAAAAAAAACAACTATAAGACATATGATGAAACACATAAAGTACAGACTTTTGTTCATAATATATTCCTATAATGCTGATCAGTATTTACACTACAATTAGTTATTTGTTAATACCTGGGTAATAAAGATTTTAATTTTATTATTATATAATAAGACATTCAATTAGTTAAACATGGTCTTCAGCCAATACCTAAAAGCGGGAACATTCTTACTACAGAGAGAGAAAAAATTTAAAATGGAATGTTCCATAAACTTTTCACCTGAAGAAAGTACTGGTAATCAGAATTTTAGAGTAATGTATTCCTTGAAAAGATATGTTTAATAGAACATGAGTTTTGGATGGGCGCGGTGGCTCAAGCTGTAATCCCAGCACTTTGGGAGGCCAAGGCGGGCGGATCATGAGGTCAAGAGATAGAGATCATCCTGGCCAACATGGTGAAACCCTGTCTCTACTAAAATTACAAAAATTAACTGTGCATTGTGGCATGCGCCTGTAATCCCAGCTACACAGGAGGCTGAGGCAGGAGAATTGCTTGAACCCAGAAGGCAGAGGATGCAGTGAGCCGAGATCACACCACTGCACTCCAGCCTGCATGACAGAGAGACTCTGTCTCAAAAAACAAACAAACAAACAAAAAGAACATGAGTTGAGATTAAAATTATTTTAATCTAAACTCCACTTGGAGGATACTAGAAAATATAGTGTAATCTTCTTTCCTATTTACTACATATCTCTGATTGTCTTCTTATTTGAGACATATTTTCACATGAATTTATGCATTCTAAATATTAAAAGAAAATATAAATTTAAGCCATATTTTTGAAATGCATTAGATTTAACTATAAGATATATCATGCATATTATCTCACTTGTAATATTCCATTATATAAAAATTCATTTGTCAGCTTATTTATTCACACTGAAAACCTCTTAAAATCCTTTTTATAGGCAAGACTGTATTCTGGGTACACTAGGATGCACACACGTATGTTTTCTAACCTGCAGTATCTCATAGTGATGCAAGAGCTCCAAAATGATTATTTAAATAACTAAATACAAAATCTTCCATAATTTAAGATTTTCAAATATGATCAAAGATCTTTGAACAACATATTTAAAAACTGCAATTTAAAAATTCTGAAATTAAAATCTTACTATATGCTTATTCAGAGTCTCTGCTTCCAGAACTGGTTGTTTACTTGGGGTAAAATCTGCATTCTTCATTTAGATGAAGAATTTAAAGCATACTTTTAATGAAAAACTTAGAAAACACACTGGCATGCCTTAATAATACAGATTCTGAGAAACAGAATTTACATTTCTAAATTTCTACAATTATTTTTAAAATTAGAGATAAGTTCTCGCTATGCGCCCACACTGGTCTCAAACTCTTGGGCTCAAGCAATCCTCCTGCATCAGCCTCCCTGGTAGCTGGAACTACAGGCATGCACCACCATGCCCAAATAAATTTTCACAATTTCTAATATTATTTTGGTGTAATTAAAGAACCAAGAAGAGAAACTGAGAAAAAGCTCTCTCCTGAAAACTATGTGATATCAAAATAATACATGCCAAAAAAAAAACCCTATATGCTATGTGGCACAGTTTCAGAACTGAACAGTATCAGAGAGATTCCTTGATTACTATAATAAGAAACTGGGTCCATCAAGACAAATTTAAGCATGAATTTTGTTTTAGGTTACAAAAGAATAATTTTAAAAGTCACAGTAAGTTTACTTATCCAAATAAATCTTTACCAGATTTTATATATTCTCTATTGTGGAATATAGAGAATTTTTCTAGTATAATGTTCCTGTCACTATGTATTCTCCAGCCCATTCGATTTTTCGGCCCTCACACCCTCAAAGTATTTACCAATCATTTGTTATTTACTAAAGAAAAAAAAATAACTGTTTAAATCAACTACTCATATTTCTATAAAATGTTTTTATCTGACCAACTTTATATTACCAACGTGAAATAATGATACATACACCACTGCTAAGAAATACTGTACAGAAATATATTGCAACTGAGAAAATCAACTTCACAAAAGAACATTTTACATTGGTAGCAAGATTAAAGTCTTCCTCAACTTTTGTACACTGTGAATTTTCAATAGTCCGTGTGCCAAAAAGACTTTAAAGAAAAATGATACAACATAAATGAGCAAGTTCATATATTTAAAAAGAAAATCTGCTAGTTCATATCTTGGTGCTCACTCTATAAAATGAAAACAAAAAACAAAATTTGGGGAAAGACCAGTCCTCTGTATATTATATCATGTTTCTTGGTAGAATTAAAATATGTCCTCTGTTTTTAAAAATGATTTTAGTTACCTATTTTTGACTCTACCTCCCCAACCTAAAACATACAATAAAGACTGACTCTTAGTTACATAAGAAATAGTGACTGCCAATATAATTGGCATACCCTGAGTATAATTCATCCTCACAAACTGTCCTCAATGATGAACTGGAATTGTACTTAATGGCTGACATAACTTTTGATATCTAAACTGGAACAAACTTGATAACCTAAAATAAGGAAGAAAGGTACAGTTACCTTGTCCCTTATCCATTGTCTATCTCTGATTCAAAGACTAATCTGTGTCACTGGAAAATGACATTCTTTGTTTTTCAACATAAAAGCCACTTAAGAAGGCCCTGTTGCTTCCCTTCACCCTGAAACACTACAAAACAGTGCCCTGAAATATTTGAAATGTTGAAAAGCTGAACCTACAAATTTCAAGTTGCAAATGTATATTTGTTATTTGGAATATTTTTTCTCACAAAAATTGAAACATTAAAAATAATAAAATCTAACTACTTATTTTATACTTGTCCTTCCTTGTTCAGGTCTACATAAACTAGCAAAGCCTTAAAAATCTTCATAGGTACTTATACCCAAGGAGAGAGACTGCTAGAAAAACTGAGACCTGATAGTTGGATTTCTCTAAGTACTATATATACAGAGAGAAAGATCTGGAAGTGGGAGCCACTATATATAGTGAAAGTGTCTCTCTCACTTCCAGATCTTTCTTCTGCAGGGCTTCTTGGCAGTCTCCAACCTTTAAATATTCAGCTCATCAAAGCACAGACTACTGAAAAGATAAACTCAATGACCAACCAAGAAGTTCTGTATTCACCTGTTCCTGAAAAACAACGAAATGGAGTCTCAGTCAGTCATTCACCTCCAGCATAAGCATGTTACCAAAAACCCAACTGAACCACGACTTACTTGCCAGTCAATCTTACCCCTGCTTTATATGTACATGGGTAGGACATCAGAGGCTTGGGAAAAGAGACAAAGGGGAGGGGACATCTGCCTTGGGCCACAGATCTATGTGACTCAGCAACCTTTAATCCCCTAGCATTCAAGGGGCTCTAAGCCACTCTTGTGAGATTTGGGGTGAAAGAACAGAATAGGACATTTCTATCGGATTGTAGAGACCTTTCCCAGTGGCTCTTTTTTTTTTATCTTTCAATAGAAAGCTTGAAGTTTGCCCATTCCTCCAATTAAACAAGCAAAAAAGCAGTGACCTATTCAGGACTTCTTTGAACCCTATTTTAGTATGCTCTTCTAGATAACTCCCAATGTCTTCTGTGTTTTTGTTCCTCTAATTTATCTTTAATCCAACTTGTCATAAAATCCAACATTCTGATCCCTTTGGTAAAACCCTTACTCCTACCAATCCTGGGATTGTTTCTTTTCAAACTTGGCCTTTCCCTGATAATTCCATTCTTATCTACTTCCACTGGGTTCTCCAGCTAATTCCATTCTTATCCTTTTCCATTTGTTTAATTAGACCCATTCCCTCTTCCTATTATTCAAACACTCACCTACATGATGATATAAAAACAACAGTAATGGGCTTTGAAATCAGTTTAAATAATACTTCTGCTACCTCCTATATTTAAATAAGTCACTTTGAGTTTCAGACTCTCCATCTGAACAACCATTTTTCCAGGATATTAAATACATGTTGAAATATGAAAGTATTTTGATTAGCCTCCAAGAGTCCTTAAAATCCTAAAATTCCATGTGCCTTTTATTTTAGCTATAGAAAAATGGTGCTAGCAGAAAGGAATAAAACAATAGAAGAAAAGAACACCAAGCAAAGCAGAGAAGAAAGTAATCAGGAAAAGATTATAGAAAAGTCATGGAAGAAGAAAAAAAGACTCTAGAAAAAAAATGAAAAATGCCTGCAACTAGGCAGGGTACTGCTTTGAAGAAAAACTAAACTTGGAAGTCAGTCAATAGAGAATTCTATAAGATATAGCCTCTAAATATGATTAACATAACATATCTATATCTATTCTCCACTAAGAGTAAAATAATCCATCTATAGATTTACCTGGTCTTCCTTATGAAACAAAAGCCTATGTCTTGTGGCCACAGCTAAGTAAGATCTGCTCTAAACACTTTGATGATAATAACAAGGTACTGGTTACCGCCTTAACAGTTAAACATGTTAGAACAAAGTATTTGATGAATGAGTGTTCTAAGAGAAAACTCGAAAAAGAGTTAACCTATAACAAAATGTAACTTTGTGAATTGATCCAATCTGGACCTGTACCTTGATCTCAGTGATGCAGAGGTCTCCATCAATCTATGCCGAGGGAGAAGAGAAGGGATTGGGGACCAAAGTAGGCAGATGGCAAACTCAAGGGTCAGCTACTTTTTAGCTATGAATCATAGGCCAATTAATCAACCTCTCTGAACCACATTTGCCTGTTTAATACAAAGTAGGTGACAGTAGCACAGATGCTTTGCAAAGCTGTGTGATGACTATGTGAGATGATAAATATTAAGCACATAATATGCTGTCTAGCCCAGAGTAGAATACTCAGCAGATAGTGATTTCTTTTCTCTATATTTTCTGAGTTAACCTATTCGTTTTAAAAAACCACAAAGTCTTACCTGAATATAGGCTCTACAGAACTCACATCCACTGTTAAAGAAAAAAAGTAAAATACATTAAATTAACAAATATAAATAGAAAATACAGAGTATTAACAACATAAGAGGGCATGATGGCAAATGCCTGTAATCCCAACTACTTGGGAAGGTGAGGCAGGAGGATCACCTGAGGAGCCCAGGAGTCTGAAAGCAGCCTAGGAGACATTGCGAGACTTCAACTTAACTTAAAAGAATCATGCATATTTTCGTGCATGATCCAGATCTTGTTTAAAAAAGCATAATATTCCAACACTTTGTTATGAGGACTCAGATGATTTGATATAAAGGTTTCCTTTGGGACCATACATTGAGACTATAGTAAAATTATTATTAAGTATACTCTTGGTAGGAAATTAATGCATTAAGAACACTTTTCCCCTCCTTTACAGTTCTCAAATGCACAGAAAAATAGAATTTATCACAATCTGATCTCTACAAGTGAGCTACAGTATACAATAGTCATAATCCAAACAGAATCCTGTAAGATGGACAGAAAATTGTATTATTATCAGAATTAGTGTAAGTGGACAGTGTCAACCTTAGAAAGTATAATTTCTAGAAAAATGAACTAAGAGCAGTTAGAGCAGAGTACACAGTAGTCTCTCTTTATCTGCTCTATGTGTAGAAAGAAACACACACAACATGATTTCCCTCTGCTCTCATGCCACAATCATCAAAACAGAAGACTTCTGTGACCAAATGTGTGGAAGATTTTGTCCACCAAAAAATAAGCAATCAATTCTGTAGCAGAAACCAGCAAGTTGTCCTCTATTTAATTCCAACACTATCTATCTAGAAATAGTGTTAGATCCCACAGGCTGAGGGCTCAGTCTCACAAGACTGCCCTCCCACATCAGCTGCAAATGTGGGTCTCTGAATCATCTAACCAGCTGGTTTCAAGTTGGGATTCGCATGACTCCCTCTTTGGGTTTGATTAACGTACTAGAGTGCCCCAAATACTAAGGGAAACACATTTACCAGTTTATTATGAAGGGTATCACAAAGGAGACACATGAAGAGATGCATAGAGCAAGTTATAGGAAAGGGGCATGGAGCTTCCATGCCCTCCCAGGGCACATCAGCCTCCAAACACTTCCATGTGTTCAGCTATCTGGAAGGTCTCTGATCCCAGTCCTTCTGGGTTCTAAAGAAAGCTTTATTACATAGGCATGAATAAGAAAAATCTCTGGCTCTTGGTAATTGACCTAATCTTCACCTCCTAGGAGGTTGAGGGGTGGGGCTGAAAGTCCCAACACATCATGTCTTCTTCTTTCTTGTGACCAGCTCCTATCCTGAAGCTACCTAGGGACTGCCAGCCATCACTCAATTATTAGCATACAAAGACATCACTTTGGAGATTCTAAACATTCTATGAATTGTACACCAGAAAACAGTGTTGAAGACCAAACATAGATTTCACAATATAATATCCATGGTTTTGATTTCTGTGATTTCAGTTATTCATGGTCAACCATAGTCCAAAAATATTAAATGGGGAATTCTAGAAATATGCAAGTCATAAGTTCTAAATAATGTGTCATTCTAAGGAGTATGATGAAATATTAAGACATCATTTTCCATCTCACCCAGGTCATGAATCATTCCTTTGCATATGCTATCTGCCCATTAGTCATCAAAATGGTCTGTTTCTGAGTCCCAACCATCAACATTATCATGGCTCAATGATCCACCATCACATGAAGCAGATGATCCACCTTCTGATATGTAGTCAGATAGCCAGAAATAATTAGTAGCCTAACACCACATGACAACTCCTACCTCATTCACCTGACTTCATCTCATCACATAGGCATTATATCATCTCACAGTCATCACAAGAAAAAGAAGGGTGAGTACAATACAAGACACTTTGAGAGACCGTATTCACCTAACTTTGATTACAATGTATTGTTATTGTTTTATTTTATCATGAATTATTCTTAATTTCTTACTGTGCCAAATTTATAAATTAAACTATCATAAATATGCATACATAGAAAAAACATGTATATATAGGGTGTCATACTATCCACAGTTTCAGACATTCACCGGGTGTCTTAGAAAATACCCCCCATGGATAAGGGTGAATTACTGTACTTATTTGTGTGTGTTTGTTTATGTTTGTGTGAGAGAGAGACACAACACAGATCTCCACTCTCCACAAGAAGCAGATAAAAAAGACAACACTTTTCCTCACACTTTACCCTTAGGTTTTGACAATTCTGGAAAAATATTGGCATGTGTACTTACCAGTCTAGACAATTTTCCAGACCCTGGGTATGTTGGCTGCTTCAGTTACAAAAAGTTAGGTAGGATCTTGGGAGATTTTTTCTTCGACACCAGAAATATCAGCCATATCAACAGTATACTTAACAACCCTAAAATAATTCTTTTGAACGGATTACCACTGAAGAACTTGTAAGTTAAATCTAATTGACTTTTCAGTAATCTTACTGCTTGAAATTCTCACATTTAAAAGTAACTCCTCTCCTACTTTTCATTAGCCACTGCTCAATCTCCTTTACCAAGTCTTCTGACTCTGTGAAATGTTGATACTCCCAGGGTTTTGTCAATGGCTTTCTTCTTATTCTACATCTTCTGCATCATGGATAAGCTCATTGAGATCTATGGCTTTGCCTAATAATTATAATAAAATTATTCTAAGCCTACATCTCCAACCAGAGTTCTATCTCCAGCTAGAAATACGTATAAACCAATTACCTACAGAAAATATCCCACATGAATGTTTCATTGAACTCAATATGTAAAGAAAATGGTTGGTCTGTCCCATGACTATTTGCACTTCTCTGCTGACCTGACAATTTTCTTTTCTTTTCTTTTCTTTTCTTTTTTTTTTTTTGAGATGGAGTCTCGCTCTGTCACCCAGGCTGGAGTGCAGTGGTGAGATCTCGGCTCACTGCAAGCTCCACCTCCTGGGTTCACGCCATTCTCCTGCCTCAGCCTCCTGAGTAGCTGGAACTACAGGCGCCTGCCACCACGCCCAGCTAATTTTTTGTATTTTTAGTAGAGACGGGGTTTCACCCGTGTTAGCCAGGATGGTCTCCATCTCCTGACCTCATGATCTGCCCACCTTGGCCTCCCAAAGTGCTAGGATTACAGGCACCATGCCCAGCCCTGACCTGACAATTTTCTACTCCTTCCCCATGAGCATTGTAAATGCTCATGCACAGTCTGTAAACTTAAGACCTGAGATTTTCTCTGTCCCCTAGCTTTTTTAACTCAATAATAACTAAACCATATTAACTGTACCTCTTTTCTGCCCTTGCTTTATCTTTCCAGTGACACTGGAAATACAAACTTATTATTTTATATTTATATTTCCTACTTAGACATGGCCCCTTAACTGATGGCTTTCACAGTGAAAAAGAAACCCTACCAATTACTATTGTTATTTTTTAAGTTAAAAAAATTCAGTAAAACAAATCAAAATAAAATAATGGCAAAGAAAGACATACAGGTTTAAATCTGTAAATTGAGCTTCTGAACTTGATTTCTTTTACCCTGGAAGGGTCAAATTTTCATAATAGATTGATACTAGGCTACAGATTGGTGACAAAAAAAAAGACTATAGCATGAACTACTACAAAAGCTTACTTTGTCTTTAAATCTTTTTATGTAATTACCCTCCATCTATCTTCTATGTGAAGGGCCAGCAAACTGTGTATCACAGGCCAAATTCAGCTTACCAAATGGTTCTTTATACATAGTTTTCTTGGAGTGCAATCATGCCTATTTGCTCACACATTATCTATGGTTGTTTTCACTCTACAATGCAGAGTTCAATAGCTGTTATAGAGACACATGGCCTAACATATTTCTTTTTCTTTTTCTTTTTTTTTTTTTCAGATGGAGTGTTGCTCTGTCACCCAGGCTGGAGTGCAATGGTGCGATCTCAGCTCACTGTAGCCTCCGCCTCCTGGGTTCAAGCAATTCTCCTCCCTCAGCCTCCCAAGTAGCTGGGATTACAGGCACGTGCCACCAAGCCTGGCTCTTTTGCATATTTTTAGTAGAGATGGGGCTTCACCATATTGGCCAAGCTGTTCTCGAACGAACTCCTAACCTCACGATCCACATGCCTCAGCCTCCCAAACTGCTGGGATTATAGGCGTGAGCCACCACACCCAGCGGTCTAACATATTTTCTATCTGGCACTTTACAGGAAAAGTTTGCCAATCTCTGCCTTATACCACGACCAGAATGCCCTGATGCTCAGATCCAATCTTGTGACTCCCCTGCTCAAACTTTTCCAATGAATCCCTGCAGAAAACATTGCTGGCTTCCTATGCCTAGTAATTATTTATTCTTTTTTTTGCTGCAGAAACACAAGTTTATTTAGATATTCATTATTCCATTACCCCCATTCCATCTCAAAAATAGAAATCATTCTTCTAAGCTAATCACAGTAATTACATTTGCTTTCCTAGTGACTGGCTTAGAAATGAGCATGTGGTATAATCCAGCCAACAAAATGTTACAGGAAGATTATTGCAACCTTCCAAGTTTTCTCTCTATTTAAAAGAAACATGTGAACAAAGCAGCCCTTCCAGCCTTTAAATATTGTCTTGAGAGAGCATGATGATTGGAGCTGTTGCTAATTAGCCAACTAAAAGTGGGATCCTGACTGGGCACAGTAGCTCACACCTGAATTCCCAGCACTTTTGGAGGCCAAGGCGGGGCTATCACGAGGTCAGGAGTTGGAGTTTGGCCAATATAGTGGAACCCTGTCTCTACTAAAAATACAAAAAATCAGCCAGGTGTGGTGGTGGGTGCCTGTAATCCCAGCTAAATTTACCGCACAGCAGAGGCAGAACAGAATTCATTTTCACTGCAGGCTGGGACATCCTAAAGAGAAAAAACGTGGAATGGGTGATATGAGCTACCCTAGTTTCTTTCTTTCTTCCAATATCTCCAGTCACCTCCACTATTGATCTAGTGAACACAGGCGCAGGAACAGTGCCCTAAACCACATTCAATGTCCTTCAATATCTTTGTCAGTCGAAATTCAAAGGAAATATTTTAACTCAAGTAAAAAGACTACAAAAGAAAGATAACCCACATGGGGATAGCAGAAATTTTGTTTTTGTTTTAAAATCTCTTGTTTTGGCCACAGGCACTCTGAGCTAGAAGAAAATATTTAGGAGAAGGATGAGAAATCCTTCTGTACTGAATAAGGGAATTACTTCCAGATGGCAGTGGTATAAATCTACCATGATAACAACTATATATATACATATATATATATATATAATGAAATATGTTTATAGAAAATGTCTGGAATCTTTTTATAGTCTACAGTCCTTCTCAATGGCCTTAATTTGCACAAATAGCCTCAAACTATTTTATTTAACTAAAAACTGCAAGAGATTAACATTTTCTCCTCATAAGGTCCAGTCAAGTATTTTTCTTTTGAATGAAGAATAATACATTGCCTGTAAAAAATTAATTCTTTGATTTAGTAGTTAGCAGTGAACAGTTGATATGGTTTGGATGTTTTATCCCCTCCAAGTCTCATATTAAAATGTGACCTGTATTGTCGGATATGGGGCCTAGTGGGAGGTTATTAGGTCATGGGGGCAAATCCCTCATGAATGGTTTGGTTCCCTCCCCTGGGTAATGAGTGGTAAAGAGTTTACAGGAGATCTAGTTGTTTAAAAGAGTGTGGCACCTTCCCTCTCTCTCTTGCTCCCTCTCGTGCCCTATGACATGCTGGCTCCCCTTCAAATTCTGCCATGATTGTAATCTTCCTGAGGCCCTCACCACAAGCAGATGCTGACACTATGCATTGTGTACAATCTGCAGAACCAAGGGCCAAATAAATCTATTTTCTTTATAAATGACCCAGTCTTAGGTATTTGTTTTACAACAACACAAACACACTAACACGCTGGTGAAAATCAACTTAAATACTTAAATACAGATAATAATATAAATTTAAAATGCAGACTAAGAGTTGTAAAATTTATATTTCCCCTTCAAAAATTAGCATTCTAAATTCTCTCCTTACTATTTGTTTTGCTTTATACACTTCCAGCTTCCTATGCTCAAGTTTTCAGAAGACATTGAAGAACATCACATCATTAGAGAGAAGAAAAGGAAAAATTGGCTACAAAAATTAACCATACAATGTATTGAATTAATAGAGTTTTGCTGAACAATTTTTGTTAATGGAGTTTATATTTTTAGGTATAAACATTTTTCTGCATGATATATTTAGACAAAGTTTTTTTTTAATATAGGATATTTGCAGCAAATGGTCCAAAGGAGCCCAATTATTAAACAAAAAACAAATATAAATTGATTACAATATATCAAATATGCCTTAATAATTATTTTGGGTAGCGATAAAAAGTAGAGTTACAAGATTGAGAGGTACTTTGTCTTCTGTGAAGGCTTTTAAAACATGAAGCTACATTTCCCACCATCAAAGATTTACGTGTAAGAGATTTGTCTTCATTTTGTTTTAATTAGACCAAACGATTTGCCCATGGGGCATCTAAACTCAGAATGAGTTTGACATCACAACACAGTCTATATTCTCTGAGGAAAAATGAAAGGAAACTGAAGGATTTTATTTTTCAGACATCAATTCACAAAACAAAACAGTCCAATTTTCTTTGGGTTCTCAGTGGTACATTTATGTCTTCAGGGTTTTAAAAAACCACACCATTTTGCATGCTTAAAAATAAAAGATTCGGTTCAAGAGTTCATCTTTGTAACATCTTGGCAATTTTTCTTTAAATCTCTAGGTCTAAAACTTTGCTAAAATAAAAAATATTTAGTGAGAAACAAGTTTACATGTGTTGCTTGCTGAAAGAAACTGCTAAAGGGAATGCATTAAGATATGGAACACAATTATGCAAAGTAAATACTCAATTGAACATGCCAGAAGTTTCCTAAATTTAAATTGTTAAATGGCCATCGTGGAAGAATCATTTTAGTTTTAATTTCTATAATAAGCAAAATAACTTTCTTATATAGAAACATTTGTTCCTTTGTGTATGAACCACATCAAATATCATAAATTATACATAAGATATGAATCATATATGATGTAGCTTATCCAAACATATTTTAGATGAACCTGTCAGTATTTTTTACGTTATCAACATAGAACTGTTATAAGATAAATAAATCATTTATTCATTTTTCATCTCAATCAATATTTATAAGAGATGACATAAGTTAGATGATTCAGCTAATCTACACTGAAAGCAGTGGATAAGTCAATTACAATTTTTGCTCAAATATGGAAAAAATCTGACTGATTAAATCAAAATCATTAACTGACATTTACTTTTCCTGAAAGCTCTTTATTTAATATAAAATCTAGACATAAAGAAACTAATTTATCCTCAAGCGCTATAAACATTTTCTCTCATTTCATTATTTTTTTAGTTGTCAATTTTGATAGTGTTCAACTAGAAGTCGCCAATAGGCAATCCACTAACATAGGTTCACAGTTCTCATATATTTTTGAAACACTGAAATCAACCTGTCCCCAACTCCACTCCAGAGGCTAATGTTGAAATATCTGCTGAAAGCAATGCCAAACCAATATCTCTGAAATATAGAGAAAGTTGGCTATTATAATTCTCTTCATGATTATATTTATAATTTTATGTATATATGAGAGACAGAGCAAATATTACACATGAAAAATAATACATTTTACTTAAAAACATGCTAAGGTCTGCCGGGTGTGGTGGCTCACGTCTGTAATCCCAGCACTTTGGGAGGCCGAGGCAGGCGGATCACGAGGTCAGGAGATCGAGACCATCCTGGATAATATGGTGAAACCCTGTCTCTACTAAAAACACAAAAAAATTAGCTAAGAGTGGTGGTGGACACCTGTAGTCCCAGCTACCTGGGAGGCTGAGGCAGGAGAATGGCGTGAACCCAGGAGGCAGAGCTTGCAGTGAGCGGAGATCCTGCCACTGCACTCCAGCCTGGGTAACAGAGTGAGATGCCATCTCAAAACAAACAAACAAACAAACAAACCATGTTAAGGTCTACAAGGTCTACAACTTAGTCGTTTCTTAACTATACGACCTTGGGTGGGCCACTTACTTAGTTTCTCATTACTTTGGTTTTCTTTCTTGAAAAGTGAAGAATTGCTTTCTTCACAATTATCTCATAATTGTTTTCTAAAAACATAAAACACTAGACACATTGCCTGGCATTGAGTAAATTATTAGTTTTTAGTATTAGTACTGATTCACATTTTTCCTACTGAAAATTAGATAATGACTCCTCATATTCTGCATGATTTTATAGGATATACATTTAGCTACAAATCAAGACATATTTGAAATAACGTTCTATACATTCAACCTCACATTTAGTGGATGAAACCCCACATTTCTCTCTATTTGATAGCGTAGGTGACATTCACATCCTATTTTGCCTCATTATTGAACACTGTCTTACCTAATTTTCTAGATGTCATAATTTATTTACTGTTGTCTCGTTTTCATGGTGGTGTGTATACTGCATATTTTGAGACACAGTACATTTAATTGAGCTATTTTCTCGCTCAAAAATAAAACTAGTTCCACATCCATTGAATCTTCAGTTTAAACTTAGAATCTAAAATAAAAAAACTCTTCTATGGCAATGATCATAAACTGGCAAACTGATATCTCATGGGTTGGATTAAGGCTGATTGACAGAATGACCTTGCAGGGCCATGTGTGTGCATGTTTACTCACCTTAAAATAAAAGAATTTTCTGTATGGGTTTATTTTACTAACATTAGTGAGCCTTTTAAATGAGTCAGGTGCTTCTGATTCATCATCTACGTCCCTGCCCAGTCTCTCTGTACTCACAAATCAGTCTGAGTGATGTAATATCATTTGAAGGTAGACTGTGATAAGTTAAAGCTGCATATTATGAACTATGAAGTAACTACCAAAATAAAAAGTTACACCTAAAACTTAATGAAGAAAAAAATAGGATCATAAAAGTCAACATAAAGCAGAAAAAAATATGCACCAGAAAAGCATATGATAAAATAGAAAAGAAATAGTGAGATGTTAGATTTAAAACCAACAATACAATAATTATTTTGGAAGAGTAGATGAAATATAAATTCGAGGCTACCAATTTATTAAGTGGATTTTGAGGACAGTCACTGTATTCTTAAGAAAGTTCTATTAATTTTGCAAATACTTTGAGGGGTATAAAAATACGGATATAATAAATTGTACACTAAAGACAATAAGTGATGATTAAGTACTTTATCACAGATGCTACGTATTTCCCAAATCCAGTAGAAATGTAATCAATTTGTTTGACAGAATTTCAGTCTATTAACAGTCTTTCAGATCAAAATTAAAGAAAATCATATTGTATACTTGAGCGATGTCCTTTATAGAGTCTTCATGCTTGGTCATAGGCTCAATTGCATGTGTCTGATAAGAATTATAAATAATATGACAGTTATTTCAGTTAATATGTTCTGTTAATCTATTTCAATTCAGAAAAAAACTAACCTATTTAGTTTTAGGATCTAATATATGTGAACAAATTTGGGAGGATTTCTTTAATAATCTATATGCATTCTTTGTTTTACATTCTTTCAAGCAAACATATGACATGGACAAATATGTGCAAACAGAAAATCACTGCAGTATATTAGAGTGGAAATGCAATGGCAGGATTATTTTTCAGTAAGTTATTGGGTAAAATATTTGAGTCATGCTGAGTACAAAATATTTTGTTAAGGCTAATTAGGTTGCAGATTATAAAATGCCCTAATAGTACCGATAAACTAGACTCACCTTTCTCAAAAGAAAGTGACTAATAATATTTTGTTGCTGAGTTAAACAGAATAAATGTCTAAGAACTTAGCCATAAGGCTGAGATTTTAATTAGATATTAAGGTGTCCAGGTTAATGTAAATCAGATTTGCCTTTCTAGATAAAGAATTCAGATTGACAGTGGCATTAACATTGTCATTAAATCTTAAATAAACACTAATTTCCCATTGCTTGCAAGAATCTGACCTGGAAAAAGATGAAAAAAAGGAAATACTATAGAGTTTTTTGTTAATTATCAAGCTTTTCCTTTGTGTTTTGTTTATCAGATATATAACCTTTCAAATTGAAGCTGATAATCACATGAAATAGTTTTTAAAAACTGCTTGTTGGAGTCAAATGACTACTCTTGGCTTTTCTTTCTTTTTTTCCATTTCCATTTACAATAGCCAAAAAAAGTTTCTTGTCACTGTTTCTAAATAACACCATGACCTCCTGCTCACAAATTAAAATGTACTGCAATTTTCTAAATAGGAACAATCTACCCTTCTAAAATTTCAAATTAAATGTGCTTTATTTTTAGTATACTGACCTACCCTGCATGTATAAATTAAATGTAAAAAACATTTTATGTTTAGTAGGGTTGAAAATGAGACTATTTTTCCCTTATTTTTTTCTCCTTAAAACTTATTAATTCCTTTTTATATTCTAGATCTATAAATACTAAAATATTCTATTAACTGCTCTAATCTTCATGTAACAGTGTAGGTTTTACCCATGTAACAGATGAGGAAACCAAGGAGCACAGTTATTTACTAACTTGCACAAGGCAAGTTTCAAAATTGTCTTTGAAAATAATGATTGCTTTTAAGGTTTATTCTATAATGGTTTAAGATCATGGGTTACAGAAGTAGAACAACTGTGTCTAATTACTAGTTCTGATAATTCTTATGGAGATTTGAGATTTTATACACACACATACATGTTTTTGTGTATAAGTATATATATAACAATGTATTACACATATGGATTAACTGTTTAATATGTGTGAACTATTATATTCATTACTTGGCATTAATGTTTAGGTTGTTTCAATTTTACCCTCAAAATGTAATGACTTTTTGAGAGCCTATATCAAATTATTGGAAATACACATGTATTTCTTAAAGGCATTAGGGATTCTTAGTATTTGAATATGAATTGTGAAGATTAGTATTGAAAAAAATCTTGGTAACTTAGTGGGAGTAGTTGCAAAGGTGTTCCTTCTTTTCCTAAATGAATTATAAAGTAACAGTATTAAAGTCTACTTGTTTTTACTGCTAAAGTTATACATATATATGTATATATGTATATATGTGTGTATATATGTATATATATGTGTATATATGTATATATGTGTATATATGTATATGTGTATATATGTATACACGTATATACATATATACGTATATATATGTATGTGTATATATGTATACACGTATATACATATATACGTATATATATGTATATATATATATATGTAGAATTTGAAGTTTTAGTTCATCTAACTATGATTCCTCTATCAGAGCCTTTCCTGAGGAAATTTTTTTTTTGATGGAGAGAGTGAGAAGACTAGGTGAACAATGAGCAGCTAAAGGGAGAATTAGGGAGTTCCAATACTGTGAGAATGGGATTCCAGGTGGATTTCCTGAAAATGGCAAGATTCATCAGAAGCCTTTCCTTATTTTGGAATGTTATTTATTTATCATAATATTTAGCTTATTTCTTATTCTGCTGAAGAGTCTCTAGTAATCTGTGGTTTGTACTGACTAGAAATATATATTTCAAGGAAATTGATGATAAAATATATATAAAGCAAAATATAAACCTTTACTTTTAAAGATTGTGCTATTTGATGCACAAAGAATGGTGCATGTGTTTTCTGAGTGAGATGAGAAACCAGAGAATAGAAGAGTCATACATTCTCACCTCCTTTTGAAAAACTGACAATGGCTCCTGGATTGAACTTAGAGCTGTCAAATCAGAAGCAAGAAAATCTAAAGGTCACTGTGAAAAATATATAGTAGAGAAATGGTGGTGGTGGCAAGAACCAGTTATTGTGGCTACATATAGTGCTAATTGAATTTCCTGTTAGATTCAATACATGGTGTAAGATAAATAGAGGAGTTGATGAAAATTCAAATATTTTTGACTATGCTAATAGGATAGAGGCTATTTGCAAATATTTTTATATGTTCACTTTTATAAAATATGGAACCCTTGAATAAAAGCACATCTGAAGGGGGTGATCAGAGTATGAAAAGGTTAGATTGAGTTCCGACTGTGGCATATTAATTTGAGATTGTCTACCGTACTATATGTTCAAGGAAAAATGTCAAATTGTTAATTAAACTTGACTCTGGATTTTAAAACAGAGGCCATAACTGGCGATGCATTTTTTTTAATTCTCAGCATCTAAATGATATTTAAAGCCATGAGACAGGATTTAGGAACCAGGAGAGTGAATCTTGATAATAAACGCAGTGGCCTCAAATTCAGCTGTGGAACATTTCAAAGTTACATGGTTGGAGATTGGACGATGAGTTTCTGAACAAAGTAAGAAGGACCTGCAAGCAAGACATGAGAGAGAAGAGGGAAGGTTATGTTGTCCCTGAAATAAAGGAACAGTTTCCAGGTAAATGGTAGTAGGAAGATTCAATGCTGTAGAAAGATCAGGCAGGAAGTAAAAGTTTATATTAGATTTTCAAAGTGGATTTTATTTGTAACACTGGCAATAATAGTTTCATTTTGTTTTTTTGAAGTGTTGGAATGGAACTGATTCAAGTGAGAATGGAATGTAATAAATCAGAGCCTGATGTCCTCATCTGTAAAACTGAACAATACTAATAACTGTTTCAAAGGGTTTGTAAGAACTAGGTTAGATAATTTCATAAATTTTAAAGCACATTACCAGGTATATAATAAATAATTGAAAACTGTGTTTAAATGTTTATTATAATTAATTATTTTTAAAATACTATTATCAAAAAAAGAATTTTAAAATAACAGTAAAAAAGGATGGATATATTGCAATATCTGAATTTTTTAAAAATCTAGATAATTTTTATTATTGAAATTGCCAAATAGTTTGATAGCCTATTGGAATTTTAAATGGTGTGCATAAATAATTTAGGAAAAAGAACAGAGATTGAAGTTCATTCCTAGGCTTTTGTGTAATTTCACATACTTTCAAGTTAGATATATTACATATACAAAGTAGACTTTACATAGCTGTACTTTTATATTTAGATTGAGACAGAATTGGAAATATTTTGTAATATACACGTAGTTGGTGTAAGCCTGCTTACCTGAATCAGGGTTGTCTCTGAGAGTTGTCAGAATCACAGGATTGGCAGAGGCTGTATTGCAAATGGGTACTTTTATTTGTATTTATATCAATCCTATATTAGTCCGTTTACACACTGCTATAAAGAACTGCCAGAGACTGGTAATTTATAACAAAAAGAAGTTTAATTGACTCACAGTTCCATGAGCATGGATGCGGAGGCCTCAGGAAACTTACAATCACAGCAGAAGGGGAAGCAGTCATGTCTTACATGGCAGCAGGCAAGAGAGCGAGAATGAGAGAGAGAGAAAAAAGAGAGAGCATAGGAGGAACTGTCAAACACTTATAAAACCATCAGATCTCATGAGAACTCACCCACTATCATGAGAACAGCATGGAGGAAACTGTCCCCATGATCCAATCACCTCCCACCAGGTCCTGTCCACAACAGGTAAGGATTATGGAGCTTACAATTCAAGATGAAATTTGATGGGGACACACAGCCAAACCATATCAAATCTTAAGCTGCGTGTGAGGGTGATGTGCTCTCTTTGGCCTAAAGCACTATATTAATATTTTCCTGCATATCTGAGTTTTCTTCCTGTATCTCAGATGAGAGTTATTCTTTACCTTGGTTTCTAACTTCCATCTCAACAAGTCCATGAATGTAATAAAAAATAAGAAAAACACTTGAATTAATGCTTGGCATGTTTGACTGAAAATGAAAAACAGTTCTTGATGTATAATTGTCAGAAGTGGCTGCACGTTGGCAACGATAAGACTTTTTGTATTCACAAGAGAAACATGTTTCTCAATTTGATTTCAATCATGCAATGTATGTAATTATAAAGTAATTGAAAATACATAGCTTCAAGGGCTCCTGTTTTTAAATGATAGATATGAGATAAGCATTTTGGACTAGACCCTTTGTAATTTCTATGACACTTTAGAAAACTAAGAATTATTCTGAAGCAAAAAATATAGATAAACTGGAAGAGAAGAGTCACAGTCATAATTTTCAATATGATTTATTCTAATTTCCATCATGCATTCATTTGCATTTTTATGAAGTAGATCTCATATCAACATATTTATTCAACAAACTATTGTTGTCATTCACTCTGTAAAATGACAAAGCCATAGTGACAAAAAATGTCATGGCCTCTTCCCAGAGTAACCTCTCAAGCATCATGAAAGAGTGATGTTTAATATCAAACTTTACAATGAAATAATGACATACACCTAGTATATAGTAGATTAATGAATTAACAGTCTCAGCAAAACAGGGAGGAATCTTTAGGTCTATTTACTAAATAGTAATAAAAAGTATTCAGTACCTGTACACATACACACACACACACACACACACACACACACACACAAAATGGAGATTTTTATAATCAGTATTTGGCTACCAGTTGATTATTCATGGTGAGTCAAATAGAAAAGTTTGTAACAACTCCTAGCATTCTAAATTGGACACCTTACTGCACTAACAGAATATGCAAGAATACAATTGACACTTGAACAACTCTAGAGTTGGGAGCACCATCCCTGGAGCAGTTTAAAATCCCCAAAAAGCTTTTGATTCCCCCAAAACTTAACTACTAATAGCCTGCTGTTGACCAGAAGCCTTACCAATAACATATAAAGTCAATTAGCACATATTTTGTATGATATACATATATATATAACTGTATTTTTAACAATAAAGTAAGCTAAAGAAAACATTAAAATCATAAGGAAGAGAAAATGTATGTATTGTTCATAAAGTGGAAATGGATTATCGTAAAGGTCTCAACCACATTGTCTTCACATTGAGTAGGCTAAGAGGGGCAGTTGGCCCTGCTGTCTTAGGGATGACAGAGGCTGAAGAGAATCTACTATAGTGCAGTGGTGTAGTTGAAACCCATGTTATTTAAAGATCAACTGTAATTCAACTGTAATGTATTCAGATGAAAAGCTACTTATTTATCTTCCCCCTCTAACTTTAAGTATTTATTTAGATGGCTTTACAGGTAAAACTTAAAGTGATGGAGTTTAAGCAACAAATAGTTTAGTGTACTTTGTTAGACTAAGATTTTTTTAAAGATACTGCTTTTAAAATTATTTCCTTCTTTGGTCCAAACAAAATATTAGAGAATAGTGAAGTATTTTAGTCATTTATTTGTCTCTTAATAAGTAGATAATATTTCAGTTATAATATTTATGTTAGAAATATTTTTAATCCTGCTCATTGGAATAATTTGTCCGTGATATAACTTTATATACTTTTTGAGTAGCTAAACCATTAAACAGATACCTAAATATACATGGTTATTCAGTGAAAATCATCCTCAGTCCACTCAGTACAACTATTACTCAAAATAAAATCACGTTCTTAGTTTCTTGTCAATCTTTCCAATGGTTTTAGGCATACAGAAGCAAATGTTTTTACAAGTATTTTGCTTAAGTTGCAAAACTAATATCATACTATATATATATATATATCAGCACCATTCTTTATTCACATTAAATATATATTGATGATTCTTCTATAAAAAGGGCTAGCTCCTTTTTTTGCTAAATGTCATTCCATTGTACAGGTGTGCTCTAATTTACTTAGGCAGTCTTGATCTGACACTTAAGTTATGTACAACATTTCACTATGAACGGCTCTGTGACAATTCATAATAACTTTAATATACAGTTGACTCTTGAACAACACAAGTTTGAACTGAACAGGCCCACTTATATGTGATTTTTAAAAATTAAAGTTACAACAAGTGTGACTGCCTTTCCTACCTTCCCTCCACTTCATCTACCTCTTCTGCCTCTGCCACTCTTGAGACAGCAAGATCAACTCCTTTTCTTCTTCCTCCTCCTAAGCCTACTCAGCATGAAGATGAGAAAGATGAAGATCACTATGATGATCCACTTCCACTTTATGAATAGTAAATATATTTTGTATATTTTCTCCTCCCAGGTTCACGCCATTCTCCTGCCTTGGCCTCCCGAGTAGCTGGGACTACAGGCACCCGCCACCACACCCGGCTAATTTTTTGTATTTTTATTGGAGATGGGGTTTCACCATGTTAGCCAGGATGGTCTCAATCTTCTGACCTAGAGATCCGCCTGCCTCGGCCTCCCAAAGTGCTGAGATTAAAGGTGTGAGTCACCGTGCCCGGCCTGATTTTCTTAATAACATTCTGTTATTTAGCTTAATTTTTTGTTAAGAATACAGTGTATAATACAAATTACATACAAAATATATTTTAATTTACTGTTCATGTTGTTAGTAAGGCTTCTGGTCAGTAGTAGGCTATTAGTGATTGAGTGGTTGTGCTTAAGTAAACTTTATTTTACTTAACAGTAATCCCAAAGCTCAAGATTAATAATACTGGCATACTATCTTAATTTTTTATTGTATTATTAGTTATTGTTATCTCTGCTGTTCCTAATTTATAAATTAAGCTGTATGATAGATATGTATATACAGGAAAAAACTTAGTATACATAGGATATGTTACTACCTGCAATTCCATGCACCCCCGGGGGGTTCTTGGAACAGATCCACTGAGGATAAGGGGGAACTATTATATTAATTAATGGGGCCATTCTTCTTTGCATACCTTAGATTCCAAATGCATATATTCTTTCCACTAGAGCCACAGAGCCATCAAAGGTCTTCTGTTCAACCTATCTGCTGCATCCTAGATGATGAAACACAATTCTCAGAAAGTACTGGCTCCAAACTGACATTTTAGCTGTGCAGGCCTTTTCAACCCTCTCTCCAGCTGACAGCTTCTGGATGGGTAAGTATGTCATCTCATGGTCATGGGCCCACTTGCTCTTCTCCTTTGCTATAAACTAGGTCTTGGTCTAATGTAATAATAATGTGTTTTCATGCCAGTGGAACCACGACTCTGCAAGTCCACAGATAGTAATGTTTGCTGTTGCCCTACAGGTAAGAATGGTACCCCCGTACTAAGAATGTATATATGGGAGGTAAACATTGAGCACACATGGATATAAACATAGAAATAATAGACACTGTAGACTACTAGGGAAAGGGGAAAGGGTGGAAGGAGGGGGACATGGGTGAAAAAACTACCCCTTGGGTGCTATGCTCATTACGTGGGTCTAATATACCATGTAACATTTCTACACATATACCCCCGTATTTAAAATAAAAGCTGAATTTTTTAAAGAAAAAATGCTGTAAATAACGGAGAGAAAATCACAGGGCTAATATTTTGGGAATCTTATAAAAGAATCATATTAAAATTATATAAGAATAAAGATAGGAGTTATTATCTTAGTCTGTTTTGTGCTTCTACAAAAAAATACCTGAAATTGGGTAATTGATAAATAACAGAATGTTTTTTTCTCACAGTTCTGGGGACTGAGAAGTTTAAGATCAAGGCATCAGCAAGTTGGGTGTCTGATAAGGACCCCACCTCTGCTTCTAAGATGCAACCTCCAGAGGGAGGGAACACTGTTCCCCACATGGCAGAACAGAGGAGCTGAAATTCATTTCTGAATGCCCTTTTCAACAGTTGTTTCACCCATCCATGTGGGCAGATCCCTCCTGGCCTAATCACCTCATAAAGGCCTCACTTCCCAATATCATTACACTGATGATTAAATATCAACGTTAAGTTTTGATATAAATATTTAAACCATGGCAGTTGTCTATTTGAATTTTACCTTCAAAAACTCTGTTCACTTACATTATCATGTGGAACACCATACTTCTTTGAGTTTGCTTCTTTCTTTCTCTCTCTCTCCCTCTCTGGATATGCCTTCTCAGTTCCTCTTCATTCAATTTATTCTGCCTATTCTTTACAATACGTCTATTATTTAGAGATCAGTGACAGTTCAAATTGCTTCTTATTTGTAATGCCTTTTATCTCATTTTCATGCCTTTAATTATTATTGATGGACTGATAATTCCCAGGTCTCTTCTGCCAGCTCAGATATCAGTAATCATAGCTGGATTTATATATACACTGCTTTTGAGACATCATTCAAATCGTGCTTCTCAAAAGATGACCCAAGTTCTTTTATTCTTAGTTGTTGGGGTGTGTGTGTGTGTATGTGTATGTGTGTGTGTGTGTGTGTGCACATGTTTCTATACACGGCACTACTACAATTCACCCACACCCCAAGTCAGACACAAGTTCATTGACATTGTCACAGGCCAGAGACAATGATGTCACAGAAACTCTTAGTGAAATTGTATACTTTTGAGGGTGCGATCCCAGAATCTGAAGCCAGAATCATGCTTTTTTAAAGTAACTGCATGATCTTGGGCAATTAATGCAATAATTCTGTGCCTTAATTCCCACATCTGCCAAATTGAAATTAAAGTAGAACTCAACACAAAGGTTTTTGTGTGGGTTAAATACATTGAGATATACACAGCGCCTAACTATATAAACACTCTATGTGGCAGCTACTGCTGTGTTAAGAGTATTATGATTGATAACATCTACTAAATCTCTCCCTCTTGCCTCACTGTTATTTTGCTAATTCAGAATTCTATGATTTTGAAAGTATCACTGAAAAAGCTAACTTCTCTCTGAAAAAGCTAACTTCTCTCCTCAGTGTTGTTGGTTTATAATCCTTTCTATGTATTACAGTGATTTTACTAAAATGGGAATAGGATCAAGTTGCTTCTTTAAATAAAATTCTTTAATAAGGTTATACAATATTTTCCTATATGTTCATTCTTGTTCCGCCTGGCTATCCATCCGCCTTATTAGGAATTTTCTGGTTGTTTTATCTTTCTACATAAAATTTGGGCTTGACTTCACAGTGATTGCAGAAAACATTTCTATTTTACTGTTCTTTTAAATTTATATATTAATATTGACAGAATTGTCATCATTATGGTGTTGTGTTTTTATTGCAAGACATTACATGCTTACTATTTGTTAACAACTTACTTTAAATCTTCCAATAGTATATAATTTTTCCCTTTAAAAATGGTACACATTGTGAGGTCTGTTTCAAGTTTTTTTCTTTGCAAAATAGGGTGTTTTCTAATTATATAATGTATACATTACCAATGATTTATTTTTGTTGTTTATTCACCTATCATAATAATTTATCATCATGTTTTCAGTCATTTTTTTCAGTCTTGGCTCCTGTATACTGAAAGTGTTGAATCATATCATCTGTAAATGATGACAATTTTGCATCTTTATTTCTCATGCCTCGTCAAATCTTAATAGCTAACACAAGGATATTTACTTCTAGCTATAGTACATGAACTTGAATATGACCATCCCTCTTGCTAGACTAATTAGTAAGGCTGGGTAAAATATGAAAGATAATGTGTTAGAGGGCACCTGAGAGCTACCAAGCAGCAGAGACTTGAGGATGCAAGACTCCAGAAAGAAGGGAAGCACACGAACATAAATTAGATGTTCTGTTCAGATTTTTGCTATGATGCATTTGCCAATTGAAAGGGGCAGAAGAAGGCATCTAAAAATCTTGAAAGTCGAACTATCTATTCAACATTTTGGACCTGCAGTGCTAAAAAATGAACTCACATTAGATTGAAGGAAAGCATAGGGAGATGTGAATGATATGAGCTGCTGAACAAGCTGTGTCTTCAACACAATCTCCTATTAGGGCAACATTCAAATAAAATAAATATATTGAGATTATACAGAATTATGATGCTGACTGGCCATGAATTCCAGAGGACACAAAAAAAGATTTGCGGAGTCAGAGGAATTGGAAGATAAGTCTATCTAGATAGCCATATCAGGACAGACATGGCTGAGAACAAAGCATTGTCTGTAATAGAACATACAAATTCTTCCTTAGAATGTAGTAAAGGGACTCCTTTATTCATATGCAGTTCCTGCCACAACTCTGAATGCATAGATTCTTTTGACTTGACATAAATGCCACAGATTTGTTTTTATTTTAATGAAGCCCAATCACAGGAGATCCACCAATAAACTGGAGGTAGCAAGTAGCTATTGAAAGTTAAGAAGTTTATGAAATTATTAGAAAATGCCTTATTGAAACTTTCTGTTACCCATCTCCTAGCATTCAATATCTACCCTCATCAAATTCTATTAGTAAATTTAATAATCACTTTTTGCACAATCAAATTTTTATTATGCTGGTTGTTAAGTGGGACATACACCATGGTTCCAAATTTTCTATACTTTAAAAATCATTTTCTTCATTTATACTTCATACCATTCTACTAATTTTCATAATTGGTTGAATTCATTGCTTCAATTTCTGATTAATTTCTCATATTATATAATCCTTGGGAGAAAATATGTCCTTCAAACTCAAATTGTTTGTTTCCAGTGCCATATAGTTAAACATTTCTTTTATTCAGCATGTATTTCAACCTTCCTTGTCTCTCCATAAATCACTATCCTTTCTTCCCTTCACAATCGGTAAATATTTTATTCTGCAAAGAGGATGGTCTAATTAATTTACCAAATAAAATAGTTTTGTATAGGAAAAGACATTGAAATTCTAAATATCTATTCAAAATGACATATAACAAAACCAATTTTTTTCTTATCAATGGCATAACCAAACAATTTTGAAGAAAATGATGTTACTCAAAGACTTTCCCTATGTAATGTTGCTTAAAGTCACAGTTGCCAAGCATTTATCAACAACATCAAGCAAGGACTTCTTGTACTTAATATACAAATAGTTTTTAACAAAAAAACAAAATGTCTCTTTCCTCTGCTGAATGCTGATTGCAGGCATTAAATCTCCAGTTGCTTGATGAATGCATATTCTTTTAAAAAACAAGCTATCATAACCTATTTTGAGTACAGCAATATTAACAATATATTTTTATCTCCTTTGTGATAGATCAGTGAAGCAAGTTTTGAAATGAAGTTAATAATTTTGAATTTAAATCTACAATTTAACTTTTTAAAAATGCTGAAATTTTATGTAATACTTTTCAAAGGTCTTTAGCATAACAAGTTGGTGAGATGAAATGGTAAAATGTGCCAATTAGCTTCCTATCATAGTTCACTTATATATCACTTGCATTTTAATAAGTATCATTATAGATTTCTGAAAAGACCATTATCCTTAACAAACTAACACAAGAACAGAAAAGCAAATACCACATGTTCTCATTCTCATTTATAAGTGGGTGCTAAATGATGAGAATGTATAGACACACAGAGACCTAGGAGGGTGGGAGGAGAGAGAGGATCAGGAAAAAATAACTAATGGGTATCAGGCTTAATACCTGGGTGATGAAATAATCTGTACAATGAACCTCCATGACACAAGCTTGCCTATGTAACAAATCTGCACTTGTATCCCTGAACTTAAAATAAAATAAAATATACAACTAGCAGAGACCAGGCATGGTGACCCAGGCCTATAATCCCAGCAATTTTGGAAGCCGAACCAGGAGGATCACTTGAGAGCAGGAGTTGGAGACCAGGAGTTGGAGACCAGGAGTTGGAGACCAGCCTGGGGAACATGGTGTGACCCTGTGTCTACTAACAAAAGAAAAAAAAAAAAACAGCCAGGAATGGTGGTGGTGCAGAACTGTAGTTCCAGCTACTTGGGAGTCTGGGGTGGGAGGATCCCTTGAGCCTGGGAAGTCTAGGCTGCGGTGAGCCAAGATCATGCCACTGCACTCCAGCAGGGGTGACAGAGTGAGACCCTGTCTTAGAAAAAAAAAGAAAAAGAAAGTACTAATCTAATTTCCCTACTGGAATCGCCTCTTCACCTGCCCTCTCTGGAACCTCACTTGTCAGTTGTTCCTCCAACTCCCTGTATCTTTAACCTGTCCCCCACCAATCCTTTTGGTCACTGTGGTGGCCAAAGTAATGCCCCCTACTGATTGCTCACGTCCTAGGTTACACAGCACAGTTTCAGAGGAAGGGGGATATTAAGAGTGCAGATGGAATTAATGTTACTAATCAGCTGTCCTTGAAACAAGATTATCCTGGAGTATCTGGGTGAGCCCATGTAATTACAAGGGTTCTTTAAATATGGAAGAGGGAGGCAGGAAGTTAAGAACCAGACAGAGTGAGCACAGTGGCTCATGCTTGTAATATCAATACTTTGGAAGCCCTAGGCAGGAAAATCCCTTGAGTGCAGGAGTTCAAGGCCAGCCCTGGCAACACAGCCGGGCCCCACCTCTACCGAAAAATTGAAAATTCACTGAGTGTCATGGTGCTCACCTGTAGTCACAGCTACTCGAAAGGCCGTGGTAGGATTGCTAGCCTGGGGGGTTGAGGCTACAATGAGCTGTGACTGCACCACTGAACTCCACCCAGGGTGAGAGAGCAAGATCCTGTTTCTGAAGAAAAAAAAAAAAGGACATTGGAATCAGGGCTTCCTCCATCCTAAGGTGCCTACAAGGCATCTCTCTCTGAAAATGAGTAAACATCCTCTAATTCTCCACAGAGTGGAGCAGCAGGAAAACGCACTCACCTCATTTCTGTGCTGCTTGAGAGGCCTGGACAGCCCAATAACCACCTCATTCCTGATGAAGAAATCAGGAAATGGCTCGAGTTGAGCTACGGAGAATTTGGTTCCTTCTTTTGGTTCTCAATAGGCAGGGTGGGGGCCAGGCATAGTGGCTCATACTTGTAATTCTTGCACTTTGGGAGGCCTAGGGGAGAGGATCACATGAGGCCAGGAGTTCAAGACCAGCCTGGGAAACATAGCAAGACCCGGGTGGCATGCACCTGTGGTCCCCACTACTTGGCAGGATGAGGTGAGAGGATTGATCACTTGATCAACCCAGGAGTTTCAGGCTGCAGTGATCCATGATCACACCACTGAACTCTGGCCTGTGTGACAGAGCCAGACCATGCCTCAAAAAGTTAGAGAGAGAGAGAGAGAGAGAGAGAGAGAGAGAGAGAGGGAAACTATAGGCAGGCACCAGCACATTCAGCTAATTTTTAAATATTCTGTAGAGATGAGGTTTTGCTAGGTTGCCTAGGCTGGTCTAAAACTCCTGGCATCAACAGATCCTCCTACCTCAGCTTCCAATGCCCTGGGATTATATTTTTTGTTTACTATCATTGAAGACACTTGTTCTTATACTGCTTTAAGGTATAAAAGGAAAAAAAACGCAGATAATAACAAATGTTGGTGAAGGCCAGGCACGGGGCCTCAGCTTGTAATTCCAGAACTTTGGGAGGCTAAGGTGGCCAGATCATTGAGGCCAGGAGTATGAGACCAGACTGGGCAACATGGTCAAACCCCATCACTACAAAAAAATATATAAAAATTAGCCAGTCATGGTGCTGTGTACCTGTAATTCCCAGCTACTCGAGAGGCTGAGATGAGAGGATCACTTGTGCCTGGGAGTTCAAGGCTGCAGTGAACTGTAATGACATCACTGCCCTCCAGCCTGAGAGACACAGCAGGCCCTTGTCTAGAAAAAGAAAAAAATAACGTCAGTGAAGATGCAGAGGAATTGGACCCACACACATTACTGGTGGGAACATAAAGTGCCACAACTACTTTAGGAATTTCTTTTCTTATCATTTTAATTGGATTTTTTTTGAAATCAAGACAGGGTCTCGCTATCTTGCCTAAGCTAGTCTTGAACTTGTGGGCTCAAGTCATCCTCCCAACTGAGCCTCCTAAGTACCTGGGATTACAGGTGTGAACCACCACACCCAACTGATCTAACCACTTTAGAAAATGTCTGGCAGTTTCTCAAGAGCCTAAATGTGCAGTCATCACATAATGCAACAATTTAACTCCTAGGCATATATCCCAGAGGAAAAAAAATATATATGTCCATACAAAAACTTGTATAGGAACCTTCATAGCAGCATTATTCATAATGGCCAATACATGAAAACCCAAATGTGCACCAACTGATGAATGGATAAAGAAAACGCAGTGTGTTTCTACCATGGAATATTATTCAGCCACAGAAGGAATGAAATACTGATACATGCTACAACATAAAGGAACTTTGAAAACATTTTACTAAGAAGGAAAGCAAGCCAGCCACAAAATAACACATATTGTACAATTCTATTTGTCCAGATTAGGCAAATCTACAGTGACAGAAAAATCAATCAATGGTTGTCTGAGGCTGGGGCAAAGGCAGGTGGGGGGAGGAGGAGGCAGTGGCTAAGGGGTGCGGATTTCTCTACAGGGTAAGGAAAGGTTCTAAGAGTGACTGTGGTGATCAGTGCACAGCTCTGTGAATATTCTAAAACCCACTGAACTGCAGATTTCAGCAAATAAATTGAATGATATGTGAATTACATTTTAATAAAGCTGTTATTTAAAATAATAATAAGGAGCTGGGCACAGGTAGTCATACCTGCCTGTAATCTCAGCACCATGGGAGGGTGAGGCAGGAGGATCGCTTGAGGTCAGGAGTTTGAGACCAGCCTGAGCAACCTAGCAAAATCGTGCCTCTACAATAAAAAACAAAAAAAAATTTAGCTGGGCATGGTGGCACACGTCTGTTTTCCCAGCTGTTTGGGAGACTGAGGTGGGAGGATTGTTTGAGACTAGGAGTTTGAGGCTGCAATAAGCCATGATCATGTCACCATACTGCAGCCTGGGCAACAGAGCAAGACTCTGTCTGTAAAAGGGAAAGAAAAGGGCTGGGCGTGGTGGCTCATGCTTGTAATCTCAGCATTTTGGGAAGCCGAGGCAGGCGAATCATCTGAGGTCAGGAGTTCGAGAACAGCCTGGCCAACATGGTGAAACCCTTTCTCTACTAAAAATTACAAAAATTAGCTGGGCATGGTGGCGGATTCTTGTAAATCTACTTGTAAATCCAGACTAGCCTGGCCAACATGGTAAAAACCCGTCTCTACCAAAAATACAAAGAAGTAGCCTGGAGTGGTGGTGTGTGCTTATAATCCCAGCTACTCAGGAGGCTGATGCAGGTGAATCGCATGAACCTGGCAGGTGGAGGTTGCAGTGAGCCGAGATTGTGCCATTGTACTCCAGCCTGGGTGACAAAGTGAGACTCTGTCTCAAAAAAAAAAAAATTGATCAGATAAAAAAATTATGAAATGATGGAACAAATAAGATGTTAAAACTTGTTCCAAGGAGAACTCCAAAACCCACACATATCTGAGACCATCAAGTATGATGAAATATATTTGATTACTATATTTAAAAATAAACCGATTGTATAGTCAACAACAATTGGGCAGGGGTCTCCTCATCCACAGCCACACAAACCCGATCATGTGGCTACGCAGTTGAAAGGCCTGCATAGCCTAGATGGGACTGGTCCAACTTGAGATTTCATTTTATTTGGATTTGTATTTTGAGACAGGGTTCCACTCTGTCACCCAGGCTGGAGTACACTGGTGTAATCATAGCTCACTGCAGCCTTGACCAACTGGCCTCAAGAGATCCTTCTGCCTCAGCCTCCCTAATACCTGGGAATGCAGGCAGGTTCCACCATGCCAGGCTATTTTTTTTTTTAATTTTTGTTGAGAAAGAAGTCTTGCTATGTTGCCCAAGCTGGCCGCAAACTCCTAGCCTTAAGAGATCTGCCCACCTCAGCCTCCAGAGTAACTGGAACCACAGGAATACACAACCATGCCTGGCTATATTTATTTTCCTAAATTTCTTTCTTCTACTTTTGTAGAGAGGAGGTCTTGCTATTATTGCCCAGGCTGCTCTCTAACTCTTGGCCTTAAAAGATACTCCCATCTCTGCCTCTCAAACTGTTAGAACTACAGGTGTGAGCCACTGCACCTGGCCTGACCTGAGATTTCTTTAATCTAGCATCCTTTACTTAGTAGGATTGGGAAAGGCAGCAGTGGTTTTTTTTAATTACTTAATAATTCAATTTGAATCAAACTCAACCTTGACCCCTGCCTTCTCTCACACCCCATGTCCAGTCTGTCAGGATCCTGTTGACAGTCTTCAACATGTCTCCAGGCTCTGACCATCTCTCACCGCCACCATGACCCTGGTCAGGACCACTATCATCTCCTACCTGGATGTGGTGACAGCTCGGCCTCCCTGCTTCTACCAAAATCTTCCTATAGTCTTTCCCAACTCAGCAGCCAGGGGTGCTTTTAAATAGGGAGACGGATGATGTCACCTGTCTGCTCAGAACCTTCCCACAGTTCCCATCTCAGTCAGAGTAAAAGTCAAAGCCCCAGCAATAACCTCCCAGGGCTTACACAATCTGTACTGACCTCAGCCCAGCTACTCCCTGGCCTCCTCCCCTGCTTCTCTTCCTCCCTCTCTCTGCTGCACCAGACTCCATCCTGAGCCTTAGACACACCAAGGAGTTCCCTCCTAACATCTTCACTCTGTTGCTTCTGCCTGCAATGCTCTTCCCTAAGCACCTTGGCCAGCTCCTTTCCCTCCTTGAAGCCTTTGCTCAATTTTCACTTATGAGGACAACCCTGAACACTCTATTTAATATTGCCATCTGTCCCCACTCCCACCATGCTCACTCATTTTTTGTTTCTTTTTTTTTTTTTTTTTTTGAGACAAGACCTCCCTCTGTCACCCAGGCTAGAGTGCAGTGGCACAATCACAGCTCACTGCAACTTTGAACTCATATGCTCAAGCAATCCTCCTGCTTCAGTCTCCTTACTAGCTAAAACTACAGGTGTGTGCTACCAAGACTGGTTTTTTTGTAGACAGGGTCTCACTATGTTGTGCAGACTGGTTTTGAACTCCTGGGCTCAACTCATCCTCCCACCTCAGCCTCCTAAAATGCGGGGATCACAGGCATGAGCCACTGTGTCTGGCTTTGTGTTCATTACTTCCTGCTTCTTTTACACACTACCCTACATTGAGTGGCTTAAAACACCACAAGTCTACTATCTGACAGTTCTGAAGCTCAGAAATCCAAAATAGGCATATCAAGGCTAAAGTCAAGGGGTCAGTAGGGCTGCATTCTCCTGGAGGGCCTAGAGAGAATGTGTTCCCTTGCCTTTTCCAGCTTCATGAAGCCACCCACATTCCTTGGCTCATGGCTCCTAACTCCGTCTTCAAAGCAAGAAGTGGAGCATCTTCAAATATGCCTCTCTCACCTCTGCTTCCATCATCACAGCTCGTCCAATTCTGACTCTTCTACCTCCCTCTTGCCATTATAAAGACCCTTGTGATTGCTTGGCATGGTAGCTCACACCTGTAATCCCAACACCCTGGGATGCCAAGGTGGGAGGAATGTTTGAGGCCTGGGGTTCAAGACCAGCCTGGGCAACATAGTGAGACTCCACCTCTACAGACATAGTAGTAATAATGAATATTAGCCAGTCGTTGTGATGCACACCAGTAGTCCAAGCTACATGAGAGGCTGAGATAAGAGAATTGTTTTAGCCCAGGAGTTTGAGACCGGTCTAGGCAACATAAAAAGATGGCATTTTTATAAAAAATGAAAAAAATTATCTGGGCGTAGGTGGCATGCACCTGTAGTCCTGGCTACTCAGGAGGCTAAGGCGGGAGGATTGCTTGAGCCCAGGTTGAGGCTGCAGTGAGCTATGATCACATCACTGCACTCCAGTCTGGGTCACAGAGTGAGACACTGTCTCAAAAATAGAAAACAAAAGAAGAGAAAGACACATTTGGTCTCTGCCCCTGGTCCTGGCACAGAGCTTCTAAAGCTCTTATAAAGTCCTCAATGATAGAGGTGATAGGAGCATCTTTTGTTTCAATATTTGATCTTAGTCTTAGGTTTCTAGCACAAGATCCTCTTGTGGATCACCCTACCCCCTACTTCCTACCCCATCCCCTACAAAACAACCCAATTCTTCTCCTTAATGGAGCTATATTACAAAAAGTTGTACTCATTTATATTTTGAATTTCATTCATTAAAATTTTGTGGAAATTTGTTTTCTCTCTTGTTATACCTACATGCTATTCTTGGTTTTGTCTCTTAGTCTTTGAAGCCTAAAATATTTAGCATCTGGCCCTTTAATATGTTGACCTTCGGACTAAAGGAACTGGGAGGACTTTGGACTGGAAGAAAGAACACAATATGACAACTGCTCTCAAATATTTGCTGGACTCAACAGGGAGCTGGATCCATCCATCACCAGGGAATCTTTACTACGGAACACTCTCCTACCTATGAAGAAAGAGGTAGCTGTGTCTCTACAAAAACAAACAAACAAAATTAAGCCAGGCAGGTTAGTGTGGGCCTGTAAGTCCAGTGACGCAGGAGGCTGAGATGGGAGGACTGTTTGAGCTCAGGAGCTTGAGATTACAGCAAGCTATGATTGTGCCACTGCACTTCCAACCTGAACAGCACAGCAAGAGTCTGTCTCTAAAAAGAAAGAGAACAGACACTCTGCAGAATGGGATAAAATATTTAGAAATCATATAGCTGACCAGAGTTTATTGTTTAAACTTTTAAATAGGCAAAAGACTTGAATAGTAGGCCAGGCATGGTGGCTCACACCTGTAATTCCAGCACTTTGGGAGGCCGAGGCAGGCGGATCACGAAGTCAAGAGATCGAGGCCATCCTGGCCAACATGGGGAAACCCTGTCTCTATGAAAAATACAAAAATTAGCTGGGCATGGTGGCACGCACCTGTAGTCCCAGCTCCTCAGGACGCTGAGGCATGAGAATCACTTGAACCCAGGAGGCGGAGGCTGCAGTGAGCAGAGATCACACCACTGCACTCCAGCCAGGTGGCAGAGCAAGACTCTGTCAAAAAAAAAAAAAAAAAAAAGACTTGAATAGTAATTCCACCAAAGATATAGAAATGGCCAATAAGCACATAAGATATTCAAAATCACTAGTTATTAGGGAAAGAAAATCAGTCCTGAAATGAGATATCACATCACGCCTACTAGAATGGCTATAATAATAATGAAAAGATAACAAGCACTGGTGAATAAGTGGAGAGATTAGAACCCTTGAATATTCTCTCTAGGAATGTAAAATGGTACAGTCACTGTGAAAAAGTCTGTAAGTTCCTCAAAAAGTTAAACACAGAATTGCCGTATGACTAAGCAATTCCACTCCCAGGTGTATAACCAAAAGATTGAAAAAATGAACTCAGAAACATGCCGAGTGCTGATGTGCAAGTGTTGATGTTGGCTCGGGACAAGAGAAGAAAGGAAAGTCCAAGGACAGTATTTACTGCAGCGTTAATCACAATAACCAAAAGGTGGACAAACCCCAGGTGTCCATCCATAGATGAAGGGATAAACAAAATGTGACATATACATGCAATGGAATATTATTCAACCACGAAAAAGAATGAAGTTCTGATCAATGCTATCAGATATCTTGTTACAACCTGGCTGAACCTTGAAAACATTAGGCTAAGTGAAATAAGCCACACATAAAAGGGCAAGTATTGCATAATTCCTTTTATATGAGGTACCCAAATAAGGAAATTCATAGAAACAACAATTAGATTAAGAAGTTACCAGGGTATCAGGGAGGAGAGAATGGAAAGTTATTGCTTATTTGGTACAGAATTTGTTTGGGATGATGGAAAATTCTGGAAATACATAGTCATGATGGTTGTAAACCTTGTGAATGTAACTAAATACCACTGAATTTTACACATTTTAAATCAATCCTTTCTAAAAACCAAAGAGAAATGGAATGGTATATATTACCTATCAAATGCTGTGCTGGATACATTATAGCCATTATCTGACTAAGCTTCATGAAAGTCTGTGAGTCATTCAAGGCCAAGTATCTTTCTCAAAGTCTCACAGCTAGGAACGGGCAGTAAATTTTTTCACTAGACAATGGGTACTTTTCTACATAAGGGTCAAGGATCATCTGCCAGGGTTATTTAATACAAAGAAGATTTTCACATTAGAAAGCAGATTATTAATACAACCAATAATAATAGTAACATGCCTTTTGCATACATTATCTCCTTAATCCTCACAAATAGGAAAGAAAGAACCTAAGACATCAGAGAGCCACTTAGGATTAAGAACGCAAGCTGCCCCCAATATGCATCCTCTGTCTTTAAAGACCTGAGCTACGAACATGGAAAAGATTGAAAAACACTGCCTTCAGGTATGAATAAACATACATTAGATCTCAGTAAGAATGCATCACTTAGGGGGAAGGGAAGCAGATGCTTATCTATTTTGTCTTATCTACTGATAACTAAATTCAGAAATTGTAATAAAAGTAATACAAATGTTATATTTTCTCTTAATTTTTAAAGAGCAACGATTACAGTCTGAAAAACTGTCATTCAGCGACTAGTGCCATACTGAGGCCAAATCTTTTTGGTTTTCAATATCCAGCTTTATCATGTCACAATTACCTTCAAATTCTTTTCCACTTATATTGTAAAAATGCACATAAACTCAAAACTCTAGGTAAATCTATAAACCTATACCTGTGAATCAACCTTTAATTCAATAAAAAATACACCTTCTCTACACACACTTTCTTTCCCTTTTTTATGTGCATTATCTTATTTAATCCTCAAAGCAATCCTCTGAGTTAGGAGATTTTTTTTTAAGGGATACATGTGCAGAACATGCAGGTTTCTTACACAGGTATACACGTGCCATGGTGGTTTGCTGCACCCATCAACCTGTCATCTACATTAGGTATTTCTCCTAATGTTATCCCTCCCATAGCCTCCCACCTCACACAGGCCCCAGTGTGTGATGTTTCCCTCCCTGTGTCCATGTGTTCTCATTGTTCAACTCCCACCTATGTGTGAGAACATGCAGCGTTTGGTTTCCTGTTCTTGTGTTAATTTGCTGAGAATGATGGTTTCCAGCTTCATCCTGCAAAGGACATGAACTCATCCTTTTTATGGCTGCATAGTATTCCATGGTGTATATGTGCCACATTTTCTGGGAGTGTATATTAGTTATTCCTCTTTTTTTAACTTTAAAATTTGAATTTATGGAGCATTAAGTTCTTGACTGTAAAATCAAAAAGCAAAAAGAGATGTGAGGTCAAAGAAAGGAGAGACAGTGAAAAATGGGCCAGGAGTTAAAAAGTAAAATTTTTCAGTAAAGAAGAACAGTTAAGATGGTTGTTCATGTTGTTATTGAAACAAAAGAGGTTTGGTCTAGGTCCTGCTGCTCACTGCACAGAAACCTAATAACAAGTATTGCTAAGGAAGAAGGCTGTAACCCGGTGCTGCAGCCAAGGAGAGGGAAGCTCAGTCTCAAATCCATCTCCTTCACTGACTAAAACTAGGAGTCTATTTGGCAGGAAGAAATGCAACAATGTATAAGAAAACAGGAATTAGGGAGGAGCAAGGAAGCATCTGGGTACTGTGATACGGTGAATTTCAGATCTTTGATACTTTCTGAAGATCTTTTTTTGAGGAGAGAAGGCAGATAAGTATAGTTTCAAGCTTTAACAGCAGGGTTAAATTTCTACGTTTATCATCTATGGGACTACCAGGCTAGTTTCAAATTAAGCAATGATTCTATAGGCCCTTTTTGTTGTTTTAAAATCTGAAACAATTGAATGTATGTTATATGCTAGACCTAAAGAAAATCCATTTCATGTGCTAAAAACCAGAGGTGATCAAAGTAAAACCTGTTACAAATAGCCTATGAGTATCAAGTTTGGGAACACTATGAAAAATTCCAAAAAAGGTAATCAATTCATAAAACTTACAGATGAACAAATGAATATTTCAGAATTCTTATCAGTACTAAGTATGAACATGACCTTATCAATATTTTCATTACTAATTATACAATAAGAACCTGACTTCTGACTATTCTAAGGTATAAATGTGTACCTTACCTTAAATAGGAAAATGTGTTGTATATCCATTTTGAGATTCATTACAAGATTCACAGAAGAGAAAACTGATAGCCCTGTATCGATTAAAAGCATTTTTTTTTAAGACAGTTTTGCTCTTGTTGCCTGGGCTGGAGTGACATGACAAGATCTTGGCTCACTGTAACCTCCGCCTCCCAGGTTCAAGTGATTCTCCTGCCTCAGTCTCCCGAGTAGCTGGGATTACAGGTGTCTGCCACCATGCTGGGTTTTTTTTTTTGTTTTTTTGTTTTTTTTTTGTTTTGTTTTGCTTTTGCATTTTTAGTAGAAACGGGGTTTCACCATGTTGGCCAGGCTGGTCTTAACTCCTGACCTCAGATGATCCACCCACCTCAGCCTCCCAAGAGATGGAATATCACTATGTTGCCCAGGTTGGCCTAGAACTCCCAGGCTCAAGTGATTCTCCCACCTCAGGTTTGAGAGTGGCTGGGACAACAGGGTGCAAACCCAGATGAGGGTAATTTTTGTAACAAAGGGAGTTAGGAAACTTTCTATCAGAGAAACCTCAAGGCCCAGATGGTTTCACTGGCATATTTTACCAACTTACTAAAAAAAAGAATGTAACTAATTCCTAATGTCACAAGCAGTCAATTACTGAAAACTGACTGCTAAAAACATGAAATTCACTTGGACATGGCCTAACATGTGTATACACATATTCACATAATTACGAGCCAGAAGGTTTGCTCAAAACACTTTCAGAGTTCTCTAGACCTGATAAAGCTATCCTCTGAGAGAAAATAAACCTGTTAGGCAATTGCAAATTAAAACCACAATGAGGAACCACTGCATATCAACTTAAGAGGGTAAAAATAAGATTGACCATACAAGTATTCACAAGAATGTCAACCAAAACTCTCATACCCTGCTGATGGAAATGTAAAATAATGCAGGTGCCTTGGAAAACAGTTTGGCATTTCCTTCAAAAGTTATAGATCCCAGCTATTCCATTCCCAGATATCTACTCAAGAGAAATGAAGGCCTATGTCCACACAAAAACTTGTACACAAACATTCATAGTAGCTCTACCTGCAGTAGCCCCAACCCCAAGCTGGAAGAACCCAAATGGCTATCAACAAACAAAGGGATGAGCAAATTTTACCCATGTATACAACAGCGTATTAATCAACAACAAAATAGAATCTCCTACTGATACATGCAACATTGTGGATGAATTTCAAAACAATCATGTGAAGTAAAGAAGTCACATGAAAATAGTCCACATTTAATCATATCATATGATATCATATATATGACTTTCTAGAAAATGCAAATTAAGCTAAAATGGAAAATCAGCATGTTGCCTGAATACTGGACAGGGTCATGAATTACAAGGGATATGAGAAAACTTTCGGGGGTATGGATATTTCATTATCTCGGTTGCAATGAAGATGGTTTATTAGGTATGTACATGTCAAAACTGGATTTTATACTTCAAATGTTTAATTTACTACAATTACACATAGATAAAAAATTAAGCTGACTATATCTGCATTTGCCTAATAGGTTTATTTTGCAACACTAGAAACTGGCATTGAATTCTAAATTGTGCCACGACTTGTGCTTATACTTTTACAAACATGAATGACTATTTTACATATCCCCTGAATTGTGTGAGTTGACCTTATATCCACATTTTTAAAATGTTTTATCCCAGTGACTTATTTACAAATATAGATGTCCATCAAGAACTAATCAATACAATACTATTTAAGAAGTTAAAGCAACTGATAAACTTTAATTTTAACCACAAATTTTTTTAATTAAAAAATTGCATTCACCCTTATTACCTTGAATGTGATATAATCATAATCAGGATCTTCTGATTCTTCCTTTACTGTCACAGCTGCCACTTCCAGGGAAATGACTATAAAAGCAAATGAAATTATATGATTGCATGTCAGGGCTTTCAGCTAAACTGTGTAGGGAAATCCTCTCCATGCTCCCTATAAATACAGCAATGAATACCCATTTTAAATAAAGACTTTAAAAGTCTTTGAAAGGACAAAAGTTCACCAGGTAGCAGAGTGTAGGAATCACCTATAGTCCCAACCGAGACAAAGTTTTAACCATTTATTAATATTCTGCAATTATTTGCTGCCAATTTTTTTCTCCAGCAAATTCTTATCTTTAGAATTAAAGAAAATTTAGTCACAATCCATGTTCACTGAATATTAAAACTACTATTATAAACCACTGTTATATACATCAGTTTTAATAACTCAATATTCCAGAGTAGAGATGGTATAATTTTTGGCAATTTCAATAATGAGATGCATTGATTTTTTTTTCCCTCCTCATAAATCTCTTCTATTAACAAGAGGACAAAGCACACCTTTCTGCATAAAGGTTTGCCCACAATTAGGACAGGTAATTTGAAGCCACCTTTGTGGCCAGATACAGAAGAGTGCATATTGGGTAATTCCTTTCATTTGAAGGTCAAAATAGGCAAATGAAATCTTTGTTATTGAATATGGAGGCTGGGTGTGGTGGCTCATGCCTGCAATTCTGGTACTTTGGGAGGCCAAGGCAAGCAAATCACCTGAGGTCAGGAGTTCAAGACCAGCGTGGCCAACATGGTGAAACCCCGTCTCTACAAAAAATACAAAAATGTAGCTGTGTGTGGTGGTGGGCACCTGTAGTTCCAGCTACTCGGGAGGCTGAGGCAGGAGAATGGCGTGAACCCCTAAGGCAGAGCTTGCGGTGAGCCGAGATCGCACCACTGCACTCCAGCCGGGGCGACAGAGCAAGACTGTCTCAAAAAAAAAAAAAAAAAAGCTAAAAACATTAATGTAAGCGTAGCAAACTAAGGAATAAATTTTTGTGACAATTGACAGCAGATGAGAATGACTATAGTTAACAACAATGCATTGTACATTCCAAATTAGTTAGAAGAGAGGACTTGAAATCATAAATACTCAAGGTGATGGACACCCCAACTACTCTGACTTCATCATGACACAGATGATACATATAACAAATATCACAGTTACCCTATAAAAACCTACAAATGTATGAACTAAAAAGGTTAAATCCAAAAAAAGTCTTGTAAGTTGCAGAAAAGTAGACTGTAGCAACTGTACGTATTTTCTTCCTTTTCTGCTATGAATGTGTTTGTATGCAGATTATGTATTTGCATATATTAACTATTCCCTTCTATGCGCAGTATTTTACAGAAGTTTTATTGGAGGTTTCTTTTCCATTTGTCCATTAGACTAGAGATTACTCAAATAGGTTAGGATTGAATTTGAAGAGTAAGTGATACGCCTCATGACTAGATAGTCAGTCTCCCAGAGATGGGTGTGGCTGTTGGAACACTATGTCTCCTCATTTTGAGCAGATGGTAAAAATTGATTTCTTTGTAGGAAGTTGCACTCTGTTGGATGGAACAGTTGTGTTGTTGTACAGAAAGTCAAATGTGCAGGGAAGGGTGTATATATTTCCTGAGTAGCCAAAGAGGGTAGCCAGGGCTAGCTATTAAAGCTGATGTCTCTTAGTTGCAAACCCATCCTCTGGGTTTTTGGTGAAGCTTGAGCTCTGCACAGCAACTGGCTTTGTGTGAGTCTCTACCACAAGAACACACTATGTGGAGACAATAGGCTAGAGAAGGGGAAGGGATCTGTGCCTTCTTTTTGTCTCCTTGTCTGCACCCTAATCCCATCAAGGTCACTCCTTGGTACCTTCATTCAGCCTGGTGAATGAAGGCCCTCCAATAACAAGATATGTGTCTGGTTGACAATGTCTCTGACACTACCGACAGCTTCACTATGCCCCAAAGCCGCCAGTGCCAACCACACAGTATCCCACCTCCAAAGTCAAAATGGGAGTGGGTGCAGTGGCAGCCATGACCTAGATTTGTTCCTTAGACACCTTAGTGTTCTAATTTTTGGAGGAAGGCCAAGGCAGGTGGATCATTTGAGGTCAGAAGTACAAGACCAGCCTGGCCAACATGGTGAAACCCAGTCGCTACTAAAAATACAAAACTTATCTGGGCATGGTGGCACTCACCTGTAATCCCAGCTACTCAGGAGGCTGAGGCAGGAGAATCACTTGAACCTGGGAGACGAAGGTTGCAGTGAGCTGAGATCAAACCACTGCACTCTAGCCTGGGCAACAAAGTGAGACTTCATTTCAAAACAAAACAAAAAATAATAATACTTCTATGGTTTCTTGCAGCTCTCCCAAAATACATTTACATACATAAAAGCTCATTCACATACATGCACACACACACATTATCACAGCTCTTCCCCTCTCCCCAACAATTCATTCCAGATGCCATTAGATGGTGCTAAGTGTGGCAGGTGATTGCCCCGGGAAACACAGCAAGATGAGAAGGTTTAGGAGGAGCAGGAGAAGTTGCCAAGGGCCTGGGCAGACAGAGGCAGATGAGGGGCAGGCAAGGTGGTAACAGCCCACCAAGGAGTGTCCCATGTGAGTAAAGGACATGGGCTCAGCAGCGGGAGGCTCAATGGTGGCACTAGTACACAAGATAAATACTGGGTAAATGATGAAATAAATCAATAGGCTGAGAATATCTGGGTGGCATGGTTCTATGAAAGCATTGCAAACAGGAAAAGAAACAAACAAACAAACCCAAGCTCTGGATGTTAAGAACAGAACTGAAGATACAGGTATGAGCTTTTGGCCTTCAACATGTGTAAGTACACAGACAAATACAGATGTAAATGTGTGCATGCACACGATGATTTTCCTTATTGTGCTGACTGTACTGTGGTTACACAGGCCAATGTCCTTGTTTGTAAAAATTACACATGGAAGTAGCTGAGAGATAGGGCATTGTGCTGGCAACTTACTGTCAAATAGTACAGGAAAAAGTTTATTGCACCATCTACATGGATGCTTTCTGGGGTCTTTCTGTTAGCTTGAAATTGCTTCAAACTGTAACTGATTTTACAACAAAAATTTTAAAGAATTACAGTATTATTTATCTCTTCTACATCAAGCTTTTCTCTTGTAGTCTATCTTACAGGTACTTCCATATGAATATAAACAGATCTATCATTTTGTGTTTACTGGCAACATGGATGGAATTTCCAGAAAGGAACAGTAGGTTAATTATCTTTTTTATAAGGCAGCAATGGGTTAAAGAATACATGCATCTTAAAATAGTAAATATTGTCAAAGTACCATGCACAAGATAGCTACAGTTTATATGCACATAAACAATGTCTTAACCTGCCTGTTTTTCCAAACCCTTTGCTAAGACTGAGCATAAGCAAAATTTACTGTCTGCCAACCTGCTAGGTGTCAAACATTTTCATTCTTAGATTGTTATCTGCACTTCTTTAACGAGATTGAGAATTTCTTGAGTCTCTGCTCATTTATTTTGTGGCTTGCTTCTTTTAAAACAACATATAGATGGAGTCTTCCTTTGTTGCCTAGGCTGGATTCAAACTCCTGAGTGAAAGCAATCCTCCCATCTTGGCCCTTCAATGACTGGGATTACTGGTGTAAGCCACCATGCCCAGCCTGGATTCGTTCTTCGTAAATCAAACCCTTTGTCATTTTCTTGCAAATAGCCTACCCTTTCTCTTACACGTCCTTTGACACATTTTAGATGGTTTTGCCATACAAAACTTTTCGATTTTTAGTTAAAGGTAGGCTTAGGAAACATTTCAAGAAACTGAAGTGTTTCTTTTTTCACCTGCTTTTAATCTAAAGTCTTATTATATCTGGATTTTAACATTTATTAAAAGTAATGTCAGATTATAAATGTTTGGATTTTATTCATTTTCTAAATGATTCTGACTGGTTTCCTACATATACAATCATATGATATGACCTGCAAAATAAGATGTGCCCTTTACTTTCTAATTATTTGCAACTAATCTGTACTGGTTTATACATCTAGGAAACTGATGAGCAACTGGTGGGAGTGTGTATCTTTTTCACATGAAGCATGCTTCTAGTGGTTTACTATTAGACAATAATGGGTTGGCATTTGCAATAATATTCCAACCAATTATATTAAGGATTTCTGCTGCTTTTTCATGAGACACCCAGATGATACATTATTTCTAGTTAGTTCAATAATATGAGAAAATGAATTAAGATTTTTTATAAAATTATCCTGTGTTTCTGGATAAATCCTAAATATGAAATTCACTGTAGAATATAAATTTTTATATTTTAGAGATAGAATCTTGCTCTGTTGCCCAGGCTGGAGTGCCATGGTATAATCCTAGCTCACTTCAGCCTCCAATTCCTGGACCCAAGCGACCCTCTTGCCTCAGCCTCCTAAGTAGCTGAGACTACAGACACGCACCACCACACCTGTCTAATTTTTGTATTTTGATAGAGGTGGGGTTTTGCCATGTTGCCCAGGCTGGTCTCTAACTCCTTGTCTCCAGCAATCCACATGCCACAGCCTGCCAAAGTGCTGAGACTATAGGCATGAGTCATCACACTGAGCCATAAGATATTTTTTGAACTCATGTGAAAGCATAGTTAAAAGCCCCACAATGGCAGGATCTGCAACAGTGAGAATTCAGATATAATGCAACTGACAACTGGCTCCCACCCTCTGCAAGAGGTTAAGCCCAGAGACATTGACTATTTTTCAACAATGTAAAATTGTGTTTCATATGATTAAAATTTTTGGACCCCACATATAACCTAAAGACAGGTTATATAGCTTAAAGGAACATATAAGCTATAAATCCCTTAATATACAAACTAGTACCAGGCACGGTGATGCATGCTTGTAATCCTAGCACTTTGGGAGGCCAAGTTGAGTGGACTACTTGAGCCCAAGAGTTGATTTTTGAAAAAGGTTTTATGGCAAGTAAGCAGAGAAGGAATGGTCTTTTCAACAGATGCTGCTGGTAAATCACATGCAAAATGGTGACTTTAAACTCTTACCTCACAATATGTGCAAAAAATAACTCACAATGGATCTTACCCCTAAACATAAGAGCTAAAACTATAAATTTCAGGAAGAAGATCTAAGTCTAAACCTTTGTGACCTTAGGTTGGACAAAGATTCTTTTGATACAACACCAAGAGCATAGTAATAAAAGGAAAACTTGAAAAACTGAATTTCACCAAAACAAAAGCTTTTGAGCAATAAGGGACACCACCAAGAAAATGAAACAACTAGCCAGACAGAAACAGTATGTGCAGAATCTTATTTCTGATAAAAGACTTGTATCCAGAGCATATCGAGAACTCCTGTAACTCGTAAAAGAAGAAAAATACAATTTTTAAATGGGCAGACACTTACATAGACATGTCACCAAAAAAAAAAAAAAAAAAGTAAAACAAAATAAAATCTTCATGCCTTTGGGTTAAGCAATGGTTTCTTAAATATGAAGTCAAGGCTGGATGCAGTGGCTCATGCCTGTAATTCCACCACTTTGGGAGGCTGAGGTGGGTGGATCACGATGTCAGGAGATAAGAGACCATCCTGGCTAATACAGTGAAACCCTGTCTCTACTAGAAATACAAAAACTTAGCTGGGTGTGGTGGCATGCGCCTGTAGTCCCAGCTACTCAGGAGGCTGAGGCAGGAGAAGCGCTTGAACCCAGGAGGTGGAGGTTGTGGTGAGCCGAGATCATGCCACTGCACTCCAGCCTGGGTGACAGGGCGAAACTGTCTCAAAAAAAAAAAATAAATAAATGAAGTCAAAGGCGCAAGTGCCAAGAGAATAATCTGGTTTCTATCAAAATTAAAAACTTTTCTGCCTCAAAACGATACTACCAAGCAAGGGAGAAGACAACATATATTAAGAATAATGTAGAATTATTAGAATTGGAGAAAATATTTCCAAATCCTACACTACAACCTGCATGAAAGTGTGACATCCTGTCTCACATGCAAAATTCTTTAAAATCATCAATCAATTAGGGACTTATATTGAGGCTATGTAAAAAGCTCTTATGACTCAACAAAAGACAAACCCCATTTTAAAATGGGAAGAGGATCTAAACAGACATTACCCCAAAAAATATTTGTAAATGACCAATAAGCACATTGAAAGATAACATAAACCTGTAATCCAAGCACTTTGGGAAGCCTAGGCAGGTGGATTACTTCAGCCCAGGAGTTTGACACCAGCCTGGGCAGTGTGAGGAAACCCCATCTCTACAAAAAAAAAAAAAAAAAAAAAAAAAAAATTCAAAAATTAGCCAGGTATGATGGTGCACACCTGTAGTCCTAGCTACTCAAGACATGAGGCAGGAGGATCACCTGAGCCAGGAAGGTTGAGGCTGCTCTCAGCCCAGATCATGCCACTGGACTCTAACCTGAGTGACAGAGTGAGACCCTGTCTCAAAAAAAAAAAAAAAGTAAAAGGTAACACAACATCAATAGTCACTAGAGAAATACAAAACAAAACAAAATACCAACATGAGATACCACTTCACACCTATTATGATGGCTAACATCAAGAAGACAGTAAGTTGGCAGCAATGTGGAAAATTTGAACCCTCATAATGTGCTGCTGGAATATACAATGGTACAGCCACTTGGGAAAACAACTGGTCAGTTTCTTAAAAGTTCAGTGTAAATGTACCCTATTCCTAGTAATTATACCCCTAGGTATATATACAAGAGATACTAAGGTATATGTCCAGACAAAAACTTGCTCAAGTATGGTCACTGTAGCATTATTCATAACAGCAAAAAATGAAAACAACAGAATCATCAAGTGATGATTAAACAGGCGGTATGTTCATAGAATACTTAATGCTCAGCAATAAAAAGGAGCTACTGATCCACGCAACAAGCCCACTGAGCCTGAGGTGAATTATGCTTAGTGAAAAAAAACTAATTTCAATAGGAAACACACTATATACTCAATTTCTATATCATAATTCAGAGATAGCGGTAATAAAAGCATCCTGAAATTAGATTGTGATGATTGTTGCAAAATCATTTAAAAAAAGTAAGACTGTAAATTTACTATCAGTGAATTAAATACTTCAGACAGGTGAATTTTATGGTGCATCAATTATACTTCAATAAAGCTGCTAAAAATTAACCTTTTCACCACAATGAGAATAAAACAAAGGTTAAGAAAACAAAATGTGTGTGTTTATGTACATACTATTTTCCCTTTTATCCTTACATTGTGAAGAGTATTCCAATGATATTTGTTATTTCCTTTCAAAAGTCTAAAAAAAAATTGGCTCCAAAAGGTACCACTCTATCATCTTTTCTCTTCAAATGAAATGGCTAAACTTCCCTAAAGGAAGCTGAAATCCTTCTCATTCCCCAAGGGCTCATGTAAATGCCCTCTTCCTCATGAAATTCTTCCTGAACTATAAAGGAATCCAACCCCTAATGAACATTCGCAGCACTTTCTCTGAACCAGTCTTACAGCAGGGATGTGAGGCTCTTGCCATGGCCATTTTACAAACTTTTGTCCCTTCCACGAGACTCCAAGCCCTCCAAAGCCATAATGCTTATACACAGCTGTGCATCCCCTCCCCAACCAAAGCTGTGCCCAAAAATGCCATGCCTATTCAGTGACATTAGGTCATTAATCCTACTCATGATGCTTGGAAGTGGGCACAGATCTATGATCTTACGTAGAAAACAAGTAGCTGATCTGAAAACAAAACACAAGTCTCTACTTTTTCAGCTCAATGAACTTTTCTTGGATTATACAAATATCTAAGCAGCCCATAGGAAAATGTCTTACATCATATTCTCAAAGAAAATAAAAGAGAAACCATTAAAGTGTATTTAAATCTAGCAAAACGGGATAGGAAGCCAGCCAGCTATCAAGGAAGCAAAGCAATCCCTAATCTAGATGCTTCTTTGGCTCTAAGAAAGATCTGCAATAAAACAAAACTAATAAAACACATGAATACATAAAATTAATGACAGCATGAATTTAAATGAATTGTCTTAACCAAGAATTTTTAAACTATATTAACATAAGCTGAATATTCAAATTTATATGAATAAACCATTGATGGGCACGAAGGGAGAAAGCACCTCACCTCTTAATAATAAATGAAATCCCAGCTGTGTTCTCCAAAATCCATTTCAGGGTTGCAAGATCATAATTCTCAGGGTGTTTAAAGGCAACACCTTCTGGAAGCCCCTGTACTATCAAAGCTGACTGGTCTTGTAGCATCTTCTCATATGGTACAGGTACCTCTGTGGGTTTTTGTAAAGCTTTCCCTGGGAGAGGCAAAAAGCAGATAAATGTCATTAAATTGTAAGACTAAAGAACAAAATCATCACCACCTTATTGTGCCTTAATAAAGGCATACGTGATCTTTTGTAATATGTGGTTTTAAAATTACTTAACACTACAGCACCCTATTCACATGTAAGAAGTTCTAAACCTGACACCGATCCAAAGGGCCAAAATGTAAAGTATATTAAATATCTGACTTTAAAAACTACACAAAAGGAGAGAGAAATGTCTGATTTCTTGCATTATTGTCTTTAAGATGGTCCTACCCTGGCGTATTTCTTGGGTTCCTCCTAAAAGGAAGTGGAAAGTAAGGTTATTCCTCATCCATTCAGCTTGTGAAAATGTTGTTATATGACTGTTAAGTCAATGACATAACATTGTCTACCCTTTAAAAACTCTATTATATCAGGTATCTTTTATAAAATTTAAGTGTGTTCCTTTTAAGACAGCAAAAGCAGAAATAGTCCTCAACTGTTTTTTTCCGAGTGTTGCCATTTCTACAACATCTACACTCATCTGATTCACCTGGGTTGTAGACTTTATTTTACACATCTCTGCAACCTTTTCTTCTTCTTCAACACCTGTAAAAAATATTAAGGTGCATATCTATTTTCTTAATATTTATTTGGCTTTTAGTGAAAATAGTTTTTCCTGTATTCCAATATCTGTGATCTGTTATACAAACAAAAAATAGGTCAAGTGAAGTGGCTCACACTTATAATCCCTCCACCTTGGGAGGCTGAGGCAGAATTGCTTGAGCCCAGGATTTCAAGACCAGCTTGAGCAACACAGAAACAACCTATCCCTATAAAAAAAGATGAATAAAATTAAGTGTGGTGGTGCGTATCTGTAGTCCTAGCTACTCTGGAGGCTGAAGCAAGAAGATTGCTTGAGTCCAGGAATTTAAGGTTACGATGAGCTATAATTTTACCACTACACTCCAGTCTGGGTCACAAAAAGAGACCCTGTGTTTAAAAAAAAAAGGCAGGGGGAAGATCTTAAAGGGAGCTTTTAAAATACAAACCTAAAATAAGAGTAATTTATTGGCTATAAATTTAAATATGGGAAGATTATCATCAGGAAACAAATTCTAGGCTTACAAAGTCCAGCACAATAACCACTAGACACATGTGACACTTGAAATGTGGCCAGTCCAAATTCAGATGTGCTGTAGATGAACAACACACATTGACTTTTGAAAACTCAGCACAAAAAGTATTCCAAATATCCCATTAATAATTTCTATATTGATCACACATTGAAATATTTTAAAGTATTACCACTAAATGATTTTCACTTGTTTCCCTGTATTTTTTAATGTTGTAACTAGAAAGTTTTAAATCATGTGAATGACTCGCATTATATTTAGTTCTATTTAATAGCACTTCACTAAATCCCAGAAAAGGGCTCAGAATTCTCCTGAAGAATTTCTACAACTTCCTCATGAAACTATTATGTTTCAGAAGAACACTATTGCAAACAAATAAAAGGTACTTGAGAATTAGGTACAAAAACCATTCTCCATGTTATCAAATTAGTAGCAATGTAAACAAACTATAAATACCAATAGGTGGGGACTACAACTCCCAACGAGGACAACTCCCCTAAGGCTTAGTTCGAATCAGTGGAGAACCATGTAAACCATGGAGCACAGGGAGGGGAGAATAAACACAGCTGCCCGCGAGATTGTGGTGTTTGTGGGTCAGAGGGCAGGTGATACACACACAATCAAAACAGCATTATTAGTATAAAGAAACACACAATCAAGGACTTAACATTTCTCAAAATTATAATATTGGCAAAATTTAAAAAATAGGTTACTACCATAAAGCTTGGAAGATTGTAACACAGGTGGTGAGGGGAGGGATACGGTGGTGAGGGGAGGGATACAGTGGCAAGGATAGTTTTTTTAAGAAACTAAAGCTACTACTGGGAATAGGAATTAGTGAATTAGCAAAATTTTTAATTCACTAGTAATCTCAATTCATCATGAATTGAATCTAATCTGACAACGCAAATTTAAGTTTAAAGCTTAGTGGCATACAGACATCTGTGGGAGATACTGTAGGTTCAATTCCAGACCACCACAATCATGGAAGTATAAAGTGAAGTTACACAAATGTCTTCATTTCCCAATGCATTTAAAAGTTATGTTGAATCTTTCTTTCACAAAAGATCTCTGGGAGGTTTGATGCTATTGGATAGCATTTTACACACAGTGGAACTTCTTTCCAAATCGGAATCAATCCTCCGAAAGCCTGCCATTGCTTTATGAAGTAAATTTATGGAATATTCTAAATTTTTTGTCATTTCAACAATATTCACGACATCTACACCAGGAGTAGATTCCATTTCAGAGACGACTTTCTTTGCTCATTGTAAGAAGCAACTGCTTATCTCTTCATGTTTGATCATGAAATTGCAGCAGTTCAGTCCCATCTGCAGGCTCCACTTTTTTTTTTGAGACAGAGTTTCACTCTTGTTGCCCAGGCTGGGGTGCAATGACAGGATCTCCACTCACTGCAACCTCTGCCCCCTGGGTTCAAGTAATTCTCCTGACCCAGCCTCACAAGTAGCTGGGATTACAGGCATGCACCACCATGCCCGGCTAATTTTGTATTTTTAGTAGAGATGGGCTTTCTCCATGTTGGTCAGGCTGGTCTCAAACTCCTGACCTCAGGTGATCCCACCTTGACCTCCCAAAGTGCTGGTATTATAGGCATGAGCCACTGTGTGCCCAGCCAGCAGGCTCCACTTCTAATTTTAGTTCACATGCTATTTCCACCACATCTGCAGTTCCTTCGTCCTCTAAAATCCCAAACCCCTTAAAGTCACCTATGAGAGATGGAATCAACTTCTTCCACCAGTCTTGTTAATGTTAATTTTGTTCTCTTCCCATGAATCACAAATGTTCTTAATGGCACCTAGAACAGTAAATCTTTCCCAGAAGGTTTTTAATTTACTTTGCCCAGATCCATCAGAGGAATCACTATCTCTGGCAGCTATGGCCTTACAAAATGTAATTCTTTCTTTTTTTGAGATGGAGTCTTGCTCTGTTGCCAGGCTGGAGTGCAGTGGTGTGATCTCGGCTCACTGGAACCTCTGACTTCCTGGTTCAAGTGATTCTCCTGCCTCAGACACCTGAGTAGCTGGGATTACAGGCACACACCACCACGCCCAGCTAATTTTTGTGTTTTTAGTAGAGATGGGGTTTCACCATGTTGATCAGGCTGGTCTCGATCTCCTGACCTTGTGATCTGCCTGCCTTGGCCTCCCAAATCACTGGGATTACAGGCATGAGATACCACGCCTGGCCTACAAAATATATTTCTTAAAGAATAAAACTTGAAGGCTGAGTACAGTGGCTCACACCTGTAATCCCAAGCTCTAAAGAAGGCCAAGGTGGGCAGATTGCTTGAACCCACAAGTCTGAAACCAGCCTAGACCACATGGAAACAAAACATCTCTACAAAAAAACCCCACAAAAATTAGCCAGGCATGCTGGTGCACCACCTGTGGTCCCAGCTATTCAGCAGACTGAAGTGGGAGGATCACCTGAGCCTGAGAAGACTGAGGCTGCAGTGAGCTGTGATTGTGCCATTACACTCAAGCCTGAACAACAGTGAGATGACCTTCTCAAAAAAGAAAGTAATAATAATCATAAGACTTGAAATTACTCCTAAATCCATGGGCTGCAGAATGGATGTTGCATTAGCAGGCATGAAAATGACATTCATGTCTTTGTACAACCTCCATCAGGGCTCTCAGAGGGACTGGGTGCAGTGTTAATGAGCAGTAATATTTTGAAAGGAACTTTTTTTTCTGGGCAGTCAGTCTCAAAAGTAGGCTTAAAATAATCGGTGAATAATGCTATAAAGAGATATGCTGTCATCCAGGCTTTACTGTTCCACTGATAGAACACATGCAGAGCAGATTTAGCATAGCTCTTAAGGGCCCTAGAATTTTTGGAATGGTAAATGAGCACTGGCTTCCTTTGAAGCTTTGAAGCCAGTAACGGAATTCTCTCTAGCTAGCAAAGTCCTAGATGGCATCTTCCAATATAAAGCTGTTTTGTCTACATTAAAAATCTGTTTTTTGAGTGTAGCCGTCTTCATGAATTATCTCAGCGAGATCTTCTGAAGAACTTGCAGTTCCTACATCAAGCACTTGCTGCTTCACTTTGCACTTTTGTATTATACAGACTGTGTCTTTCTTTAAACCTCATGAGCCAACCTCTGCTAGCTTTCAGCTTTTCTTTTGCAGCTTACTCACCTCCTCTCAGCCACGACAGAATTGAAGAGAGTTAGGGCTTTGTTCTGGATTAAGCTTTGACTTACAGGAATGTTGTGGCCAGTCTGACCTTCTATCCAGACCACTCAAAGTTTCTCCATATCAGCAATAAGGCTGTTTTGCTTTCTTATCATTTGTGGGTTCACTGGAGCAGCACTTCTCATTTCCTTTGATAACTTTTCCTGTGCATTCACCACCTGGCAAACTGTTTGGCTTAGCTTTCAGCTGCCAACATGTCTTCCTCACTAAGCTTCATCATTTTTAACTTGATTTAAAGTGAGCAGACTGCAACTCTTTCTTTTACATGAACACTTAGAGGCCACTGGAGGGCTGTTAACTGGCCTCATTTCAATATTGTGTCTCAGGGACCAGGGAGGCGTTAGGAGAGGAAGCGATGGGAAACCACCTGATTGGTGGATCAGTCAGAGCACACAACATTTGCCAGTGAGGTTTGCCATCTTATACAGGTGCGTTCATGGAGTCCAAAACAATTACAACAGTAACATCAAAGCTCACTGATCGCAGGTCACCACAGCACATATAATAATCATGAAAAAGTTTGAAACATTCTAAGAGTAACCAAATGTGACACAGAGAACCAAAGAGAGCACATGCTGTTGGAAAAATGGCACAAAAGACTTGCTTGACAAAAGATTCCCACAAATCTTCAATTTGTAAAAACTGCAGTATCTGCAGGGCTCAAAAAAATGAGTTATGCCTGTATGTATTCTGTGCCTATTGCCCTGCCTTTTTTTGTTCCCTTTCAGTGTTTCACTCAGTTAACATGAAACCTATCAATAGTGTTAGGTTACACACAGATATGAAAACTGTCATACTGTGAAAGGCCTTAAGTATTAACACCCTATAGTAAATTTTAATACTGTGTTCCAATGTCAAATAAGCTCATTGCTCTAAACAAGGATTACAAAACCCACGGAAGATTCAGATAAGGTGATTCCACTCAGCGAGTTGAGAACTGTTTAATTCTGCATCATACTTAAACAAACTCCTTTGCACAGTGAATTTCTTGTTTTCAGTTCACCACCTTTATCTAGAACTCCGTTATCTGAGTAAGAACTTTTAATCTATTCAAAATTTCTCTCCCTTCATTACCTTCTCTCTAATGCATCTCATTAATCCAGAGTGAAGCCAAGCAAAAAGCCCCGTACAATCAACACTTGCCATTGTTCTTAACTCTTCAGTATCTACCCTGACATATCACCACTTCGGTGATTCCTTTTAAGCATTTTGAAATCTCTTCATAAACATTTCAGAAAATCATTCATAGTTTAGACCGTGCACAGTGGCCCACACCTGTAATCTGAGCACTTTGAGAGGCCGAGGTGAGTGGATCATTTGAAGTCAGGAGTTCAGTACCAGCTTGACCAACATGGTGAAACCCCATCTACACTAAAAATAGAAAAAAAAAAAAATTAGCTGGGTGTGGTGCCACGTGCCTGTAATCCCAGCTACTCAGGAGGCTGAGGCAGGGGATTTGCTTGAACTCAGGAAGCAGAGGTTGCAGTGAGCTGAGACCTCACCACTGCACTCTGCCTAGACAACAGAATGAGACTCCATCTCAAAAAAAAATTTTTTTTTATAGTTTAAACCTCATTCTGCTTTAGAAGAAAATATGACTAGTGTTATCTATAAATATTTAGGTTTAAAAACAATGAAATAAAAATGATAACAATACAATGCTTACAATATTTCACAAAATCCGCTTGAAAATCCTTTCTGGTATTGAAAAAATTGTGTCCTCTGTCCTTCAGTTCTGAAGGCAAAGAGATCTGCTTTATACTCTGTGATGCAGCCCACTTTGGCCTTAAACTTGGCCAGTTCTTTAAACTATAATAATAACAGCAAATATTATGTTAAAGGCAGACATTTAAAAGCACCATTTCTGCTAGATGAATTAAAAAAATCTAACACAAGCCTGGGCACAGCACCTCATGCCTGTAGTTCCAGCACTTTGGGAGGCCAAGGCGGGTGGATGACGAGGTCAGGAGTTTGAGAAAAGGCTGGCCAACACAGTGAAACCCCGTCTGTACTGAAAATGCACATAATAATAATAATAATGATAACAAATAAATAAATAAAAGGCCGGGTGTGGTGGCTCATGCCTGTAATCCTAGCTACTTGGGAGGCTGAGGCAGGAGAATCACTTGAACCTGGGAGGCAGAGGTTGCAGTGAGTCGAGATCGTGCCAATGCACTCCAGACTGAGCAACAGTGCAAGACTCTGTTTAAAAAAAAAAAAATCTAACACCATTTTTTAAAGTTACTGCTCTTTCTAAATAGATTTTTGCCTGATTTTAAGCAAAAGACACCACAAGATTTATAAGAAAAAAATGCAGAAATCCCTTGTAATCTATTACAGGTCAGATTCTCCAAGAAAGAGACTGAGATTTCACACAGGCTTGCTGGGGAGCACTGTCAATAACAGCACCCAGGAGGTGGGAGGCAGGCATCGCTGAACAGGCAAAGTGCTGAACAGGGATGCAGCTGCACCAAGAGCTCAGAAGCCAGTGTGGCCCTCCCCAGGTAAAAGGTGGACAAGGTGACTTGAACACTCACAGCAGCTGGGGAAATTAGTGCCATCAGAATTGAAAGAAGGGACTGAAACCCACACTACAGTATTCAGTACATAATCCCCTCCTCCAGAAGTATTACCCCATCTACACATAGCCAGAATCACATTTAGGTGATTACTTACTGACTTTCACTAAGAATATTTCTATGAGAGTCAAATTATTTAAAAGCTTTATAGAGTACATAGTATTCCATTTTATGGATACACCATAATTCATTTAGTGCTAACATCATTTCAAAGGTCAGTGATTCCAATTTTCCCTCCTAAAAATAACACTACTGTAATAACCTGGGAAGAAAATATTTATGTACATCTTCAATGACTTTCTCAAAAAAGACATGAGAGTCAAGAAAAACAACCATTAAGAGTCAATACTCCAAATACTCAAAATCTACTAAAATTTGCTTTCTAATAAGGTTCATAATATCCTAGCAAATGTTACCATGTGACTTCTCCAGAAACCTTGAAAAAGGGTATCTTAGTGTCATAAACATACTCCACTGATTGGTGTTAAAATTAAAGAATATTGTAGCATAATTTTCTGCAAATTACCATTTCTTTTGTCTATTTATCAAATGTGTTAGTGTATCTCTGACTGACCCATAGAGGTACATCACTTATTTTAGGCATAGAAAAGCCATTTATGGAATTAAATAATTATATAATAATTACATATATTTTGTTTTGGTTTTAAAATCTGTCTCAGTATAACTATTTTTGCTCATCTAGAATTTAACTCATCACATGATGAAGACTATACGTTGAAGCTTGTTTTTACCACAATTTTTACTTTTTACCAAATAGCCTATTTTCTCAGTATCATTTGTTGAAAACTGTAAGCTTTCCAGTATTTGTTTTTGATTTGTACAATAAATTCCCTCTAATTTCTTAACTGGAGATTATTTCTGCATAATATTGCTTTAAAATGTTATCTTCAGTAACTAATTTAGCAGCTAGTGAGGTGATCAGAAATCTTTTGAGCTATAATAAAGCCATGGTAGAGAACTTCTGACTTGGAGGTGGGCCAACAACTGCCCCAGCAGTTGATGTGAAGAATGATGAGCCTCGGTAATTTCCTTCCGTTGCACTTACATGACATGTGCTGTGGCTACTCTCCTGTAAGGAACTATTATTTACTTACCTTGTGGTAAATGAGGGTACATTCTTGCTTCAGTATCCACACTCTAAAACAAGCCTGTCAACAAAGGCAATGTTTATGAAAGAGTAAGCAAGATTCATGTACTATCCATAGATTAGATAAAACAAGTCTACCAGCCAAGGAAGAGATAAAGTCAGCCTGGATCTGCTTAGCACTCTGACAAGCCAGTGAAAAACTCAGCAGTTTCTACAACTTTAATTATACTGTGTCATATACAACTAGGAATAGGAGGAGAAATGGTCTTACTAATAATGCTGGGGAGGAAGACATAAAGGCTGAGAATAGTGAAATGACTATGCCAAAGATGAGGGAACTGTTAAGAAACTCTAAGGAAGTGAATGGGTCTTACGTGGCCTTATGGTATCCTTTGCAGAGATCAATATTTTAAAAAAAAATTTTATTATCAACAGAACAGCATTTCATCTCTAAATTTTTATTTAACATTAAAGTCACAAATTTTGCCTGGTTTTATGATCACAAGGCAGAAACAAGTCATTCATAAAATAACAATATATAACCACCAACCATTCTAAAATTTCTTTAAGGAGATAATTTTATAAAGTTCTTAAAACATTTTTTAATGCCCTAATAAGAAAACAAAACACATGGCCAAGCACAGTTGCTCAAGCCTATAATCTGAGCACTATGGGAGGCTGAGGCAGGAAAGTCACTTGAACCCAAGAGGTCAAGGCTGCACTGAGCTATGATCATGCCACTGCCCTCCATCCTAAAAGAGTCAGATCCTGTCCCAAAAAAATGAAAAAAGAGCATCCACAAACTTTGTCACACAGAGTTCTGTGAGGTTAAGCACCACCTAAATACTTTTCAACCTCTTATTAAGAGGAGGAAAATGCATACTCCTGCTTAAAACATTTACATTTAATATGTCAGAAAGTACCTAAGGCCGTGCATGGTGGCTCATACCTGTAATCCCAACACTTTGGGAAGCCAAGACAGGACAACTGCTTGAACCCAGGAGTTTAAGACAAACCTGGGCAACATAAAGAAACCCTGTGTCTACAAAAAAGCTTAAAAATTAGCTAGGCCAGGAACAGTGACTCATGCCTGTAATCTCAGGACTTTGAAAGGCAGAGACAGAATTGATTGAGCTCAAGAATTAGAGACCAGCCTGGGCAATATATTAAGACCTCATCTCCACTAAAAAGCAAAACAAAGTAGCCAGATGTGGTAGCACATGCCTACAGTCCCAGCTACTCTGAGGCTGAGGTAGGAAGACCACTTGAACCCAGGATGTCCAGGCTGCAGTGAGCCATGATTACACCACTGCATTCCAGTCTGGACAACAGAGTAAGAGCCTTTCTCAAAAAAAAAAAAAAAAGGTTAAAAAAAAAAAAGAAAATACCTAAGTCTGATACTTTTTCTTCTTTTTTTGAGACAGAGTCTCACTCTGTCACCCAGACTGGAGTGCAGTGGCAAGATCTTGGCTCACTGCAAGCTCCACCTCCCAGGTTCATGCCATTCTCCTGCCTCAGCCTCCCGAGTAGCTGGGACTACAGGCATCCGCCACCACACCCAGCTAATTTTTTTTGTATTTTTAGTAGAGATGGGGTTTCACCGTGTTAGCCGGGATGGTCTCAATCTCCTGACCTCGTGATCCACCCGCCTTGGCCTCCCAAAGTGTTGTGATTACTGGCATGAGCCACCGTGCCCAGCCACATGATACTTTTTATAATAAATATTATTTCCAACTACATACCCATAAAAATATAAATTAATTGTGTAACTACCATGATAGTAATATAAAAATACAAAACTACATAATCAGTACTCAATATTTCACTGTAATTATGCATATGATAGGTTTTTATTTTTTTTAAGTAAAGAGCTGGCCAGGTGCGGTGGCTCTCACCTGTAATCCCAGCAATTTGGGAGGCCAAGGCAGACAGATCACTTGAGCTTGGGAGTTTAAGACAAGCCTTACCAACATTGTGAAACCCCATCTTTAGCAAAAATACAAAAATTAGCTGAGTGTGATGGTGCACATCTGCAGTCCCAGCTACTGGAAAGGCTGTCAGGACAATCACTTGAGCCTGGGAGGCGGAAGTTGCAGTGAGCTAAGATCGCACCACTGCACTCCACCTTGGGTGACAGAGTGAGATTCCGAAAAAAAAAAACAAAAAAAAACATAAACAGCTAACACTAAACAATTTAGAAAGAGGTGGTTAATGCAATGGTGAATGTGTAAGCGGAAGAAATATAGATACACAATAGTAAAGATGCCCTCATGACCCCAAATTCTGGGAATCTTCTACATATTGATACAATAAAACTCCAGCCCCATACTCTAGTATACAAACTCATTCTAAGTAACCACAAATATTATACATAATTTCAAAATTCACACTTGCAAAACAAAAGATTGCCTAAAATAATGGTAGAAAATTATTTGAGATTCAAAGTAAAAATGAAACATTCTGAAGCATGGTAATAAAATGTCATTTGAAAGGCACAACTGCTACGCAAGAAAAAAACTACTCCTTAAAACTAAAGAAACATAAAATTATATCTTCTACAAAAACAAATCAACCTTATCTACAGCCGAGTCCTACCCAACTATGGAATGTCAGAATAGAAATTCTCACCATGGACTCAAGAGCTGACATGAGGAATGTCACCACCATCCCTCTCTCTGAGGACTCCTCATCTTCAACAGCCAGGGTGGACACTGTTACTTGGGCCATGATCTTTGTGCAAGACAAGTAATAACAAAATAAGTGGTAGAAATCTGGTGTTCCAAACCCACATTCAGAGCTCTGAGGATCTCCCACTGGCTGCCTAATTTACTATTTTCTTGCCTAAGAGAAAAAACAAGACTGAAAAATTAAGTATGTGATTTGCCCAAAACTCATCAGATAGAGAATCTATCCCCTAACTTCCTATCTAGTGTTATTTCAATAAAATTGGGTTAATATCACACCCAAAATAAATGCAGATGGCACTCAGAATCAGTGAAATTTCTCCCAAGAAGGAGGAGGAGGAGAGGTGCTTTACAACCCAGTGATGGACTACCACAGACCAATGCAGGACAGAGCTGCCAAGCTCCCTCTCTCCCCTGCACATCCTGACACAGCAAAGGGTGGGTGCAGTGGACTGAGGATGGGTGGCGAGAAGTTTCTCTTCTTACTGTGAAAATAGATCATGGGCATCAAGAAACAAGTAGGATGATTTATATTACAGCATATTGCTCTATTTGAAAAACTTTTTATAATATTTTGGTAATAACAAAGACCCTCAAATGAATTTCAAACACTTTAAATATTCAACACATAAACAGAAAATATTAAATGTCAGCAAGGATATTGAAAAACTGGACCTTTTATGCACTGCTTTTTGTAATGTAACTGGTGCAGCCCCTGTGGAAAATGGTTTGGCAGCCCCTTAAAATATTAAGCACAGAATTATCACATAATCCAACAACTCCCTTTCAGGGTATATACCCAAAAGAACCAAGAGCAAGGACTCAAACAGGTATTTGTACACTCATGTTCATAGCAACATTATTCACAATGGCCAAAAGGTATAACCAACCGTAATGCCCATCAACAGGTAAATAGATAAGCAAAATGTGATATACACACATACATGAAATATTATTCAGCTGTATAAAGAAAAAACGATTCTGGCCAGGTTCAGTGACTTACCCCTGTAATCTCAGCACTTTGGGAGGCCAAGGCAGGCAGATCACTTGAGCCCAGGAATTCCAGATCAGCCAGGGCAAAATAGCAAGACCTCATCCTGTAAGTTTTTTTTAAAAAAATTCTGATAATGCTATAGATGAACCTTGATAGCACTATGCAATCTATGCATGTAACGAAATTGCACTTACACTCCACAAATGTATGTAAAGTTGTTTTAAAATGGGGAATTCATCAAGGAAGAAATGTGAACAACAGAGAACAGAGAGGAATGAGACAGAAAAGCCACCCACCCAGAATTGGTGTGGATCCCAGGGGGGATCCCCATGGCAGGAAAACAGTGAGCAAGAGCCACTGGTGACTCACTCTTCTGCCATCGACTTTTGAAATCCTGGGCACAGAAAATCCCCCGACACCCTCCCCTCAGGGCTCCCCAACTGACAGAGCTGCATGGAGTCTGGGCAGAGCCTCCAGTCAGGCCCACATGGAACCCTAAGGGCCTTGGACCCCTGAGCACCACAGTGCCAGCTGCTATAGCTCTGCCACCAGAAGAGGCCAGACTCTCTCACATGCCCCCAGGATGGAGACCATATCTACAGTGCTGAGGAGCAGACAGACTCACCTCCCGTCTCTACTCTACCTCCTGTAGCGGCCTCACCTCCACTACACCTCGCCTGGTAGTGCCCACTGGCCTGGGTCCCAGTGCAGCCACTTACCCTCTGCCTGAGCACTCAGGCTAATTGCAGCTCTGCAGACTGACCTCCCAGAGGTAACTATCAGGCCTACTGTTTTTGCAACTGCCATGGTCCCTGCCTCTACCTCTCCTAGGCTAGGGAGGGACTGAAGAGCCCAAGAACTATCATAGGCTTCTTAGCACATCACAGCTGCCTTACAGAAAGTGGGCAAACTGTATCCACGTGGGTCCCCCTCCCTGCTATGCCTCACTGGGTAGGGTCTCCTGACCTGGGCCGCCAGCACAGCCATCCTGCACCCCCACCCTGAAGGATTGCTTCATTCAGTGGCATCTCTGCATCTCTCTGAGATGGAGCTTTCAGGGGTAACTCACGGGCTCTCTGCCATTGCCACTGTAGCAGTACCACCACTGCTGCCCTTGGCCTGGGGAAAGAATAAAGACCCTGATTGCTTTGCCAGCACCTCCAGCGTGCCACAGCCACCAGATGGAGAGAAGCCCAGTTTCTCTTCTCTGTGAGCTTCCTGCAACCTGCTCTTCACCAGAAGGAGGCCCAGGTTTAAGCCTACAGTTCAGCTACCTCACCCTTGGCTGAACATTCTCATTGGCAGTGGCTCTGCGTCTCTCTGGGGTGGAGTTCCCAGAGGCAACTGAGATCCCTTTTGCCATTACTGCTGCAGTGATACTGCCCTTGCTGCCCTCAGGCTGGGGAAGAAACAAAGTGCCTGAGTGCTTTGCTCACACCTCCAGCAGGCCACAGGCACCATATGGAGGGAAGCCCAGTCTCTCTTCCCTGTTGGCCCCAAATCCCCTGCTCTTCACTAGGCAGGGGTCCCAGCTTGGGCCCACAATGCAGCTGCTCCATTTCTGACTGATCATTCTGATTGGCAGAGCTCTGCACGTCTCTGAGGTGGTACCCCAAGAGACAAGTGAAAGGCTTTCTGCCATTGCCATTGCCAAGGTCCCCAACCCTGCTGCTCCCAAGCTGGGGAGAAAATGAAAAGCCTGAGTTCACCCCAGAGCTATGGTGCACAGGGCTATGGGATGGGAGTGCCAAGCCAAGACCTATGGCTAGTACTCAAGTGGAGGACCAGCATAAAATCACTGAAAGGACAGAGAATTCAGAACCTGGATGCCAATGAAGAGCTTCAAGATTCAGGAGAAAGTTGAAACCCATTTCAAGGAATCAAAAAATTCAGCAAAACTATTCAAGAGATGAGAAATGAAATAGCCTTCTTAAGAAGGAACAAAACTGATCTGATAAAGCTGAAAAACTCACAAAAAGAATTTTGTAATACAATCAGAAATATTAACACCAGACAAGACCAAGCTGAGGGAAGAATCTCAGAGCTCAAAGACCAGTTCTTTGAATTAATTCAGTCAGACAAAAATAACTGAAAAAGATTGTTTTTCATGAACAAAACCTTTGAGAAATATGGGATTATATGAAGACACCAAATCTACAACTCATTGGCATCTCTGAGAGAAAGGAAGACAGAACAAGTAACTTGGAAAACATTTTTTAGGATACTGTCCATAAGAATTTTCTTAACTTTCCTAGAGAGGTTGAAATTCAAATTCAGAAAGTTCAGGAGACCCCTGGGAGATAGTACACAAGATAACCATCCCCAAGACATGTAGTCATCAGATTCTCCAAGGTCTGTGTGAAAGAAAGAATATTAAAGGCAGCTGGAGACAAGGTGCAGGTCACTTATAAAGGGAACTCCATTAGGCTATCTGCAGACCTTCCAGCAGAAACCATACAAGACAAAAGCAATTGGGGGGCCTATATTCAGCATTCTCAAAGAAAACAAACTCAACCAAGAATCTAATCACACCAAACTAAAACTTCATAAACAAAAGATAAAAGATATCCTTTCAGACAAGCAAATGCTAAGGGAATTCATTACCACCAAACCTGCCTTAAAAGAGATTCTTAAGGGTATGTTAAACATGGAAAAGAAAGACTATTACTGGCCACCACAAAAAACACACTGAAGTACATGGGCTATTTATACTATAATGTAAATACACAATCAAGTTTACATAACAAACAGCTAACAACACAATGTCAGGGTCAAGTCTGCACATATCAATATTAACCTCGAAAAAGAATGTGCTGAATACCCCACTGAAAAGGCGCAGAGTGACAAGTTAAATAAAGAAGCACGACCCAACTGTATGCTGTCTTCAAGAGACTGATCTCACACACAAGGACATCCACAGGCTCAAAGAAAACAGATGGAGAAAGACCTACCAAGCAAACAGAAAACAAAAAAGAGCAGAAGTTACTATTCTTTTTTCAGACAAAACAGACTTTAAATTAACAATGATCAAAAAAGACAAAGAAAGGCATTTCATGATAATGGGTTCAATTCAGTAAAAAGACTTAACTATCCTAAATGTTAATTATATGCACCCAACATTGGAGCACCCAGATTCATAAATCAAGTTCCTAGAGACTTATGAAGAGACTTAGATAACCACACAATAATACTGGGAGACTTTAAAACCCCACTGAAAGCACTGGACAGATCACCAAGGCAGAATATATTTAGGACCTAAACTTGACACTTAACCAAATGGACCTAACAGTCATCTACAGAACACTCAAGCCAGCAAAACCAGAATGTACATTCTTCTCACCTGCACATGACACATACTCTACAACTGACCACCACACACTTGGCCATAAGGCAACTCACAACATATTCTAAAGAATCAAAATCATACCAACCACACTATCTATTGGACCACAGTGCAATAAAAATAGGTATCAATACCAAGAAGATCTCTCAAAACCATACAATTTAATAAAAAATTAAATAAGCAGCTGCTGGTGACTTTTGGGTAACGAATAAAATTAAGTCTGGAATCAATAAATTATGTGAAACTAACAGAAACAAAGATGCAACATACCTATATCACTGAGAAACTGTTTAAAAAAAGTGTTAAAGGGAAAGTTTGTAGCACTAAACACCCACATTAAAAAGTTAGAAAGACATCAAATTGAGAACCTAACATTGTATCTTTTTATTTTATTTATTTATTTCTGAGACAGAGTCTTGCCCTGTCACACAGGCTGGAGTGCAGTGGAGCAATCTCAGCTCACTGCAACCTCCATCTCCCGGGTTCAAGCAACTCTCCTGTCTCAGCCTAGCTGAGACTACAGGTGTGTGCCACCATGCCCAGCTAATTATTTTCTTTTTAGTAGAGACGGGGTTTCACCATATTGGTCAGGCTGGTCTCAAACTCCTGACCTCAGGTGATCCACCCACCTCGGCCTCTCAAAGTGCTGGGATTACAGGCATGAGCCACTATGCCAGGTGATATCTGGAGGAAACAGAAATGTAACAGCAAATCAACCCCAAAGCTAGAAGACAAGAAATATCAAAGCTGAACTGAATGAAACAGAGATCAAAAAAAAAAAAAAAACACTGTACAAAAATCCAGTGAAACTTATTTCTGAAAGAATAAATAAGATTGATAGACTGCTAGCTAAAGAAAAAAAGATGATCTACCTAAGCATGATAAAAAGTGACAAAGGAAATATTATCACTGATGCCACAGAAATACATGAAACCATTAGAGACTGTTATGAACACCTTTATGCACACAAACTAGAAAACACAGAAGAAATGGATAAATACCTGGAAACATATAAACTCCCAAGACTGAATCAGGAAGAAACTAAAATCCTGAACAGACCAATACTGACTTCTGAAACTGAATCAATAATAAAAAGCTTACCAGAAAACTCTGGACCAGATGGATTCACAGCCAAATTCTACCACACATATAAAGAAGAGCTGGTACCAGTTTTACTGAAACTATTTCAAAAAAAGCAGGAAGAAAGACTTCTTCCTAACTCATTCTATGAGGCCAGCATCATTCTGAAACCAAAACCTAGCAGATATGGGGGGGAAAAAAAAAAAGCAAATTGGGCTGGGCATGGTGGCTCACGCTTATAATCCCAGCACTTTGGGAGGCAGAGGCAAGCAGATCACCTGAGGTCAGGAGTTTGAGACCAGTCCAGCTAACATGGTGAAACTCCATTTCTACTAAAAATAGAAAAAATTAGCTGGGCATGGTGGTACAGGGCTGTAGTCCCAGCTACTTGGGAGGCTGAGACAGGAGAATCCCTTGAACATGGGAGGTGAAGGTTACAGTGAGCCGAGATCATGCCACTGCACTCCAGCCTGGGCAACAAGAGTGAAACTCCATCTCAAAATATATATATATATATATTTATATATTATATATAATATATATATTATACATATAATTTATATATTATATGTATAATTTATATATTATATATAATTTATATATTATACGTATAACATATATTATATATAATTTATATATTATACATGTAATTTATATATTATATATTATATATAATTTATATATTATATATAACTTATATATTATATATAACTTACATATTATATATAACTTAGATATTATATATAATTTATATATTATATATATAATTTATATATTATATATAATTTATACAAATATATATTATTTTTATTTATATAAATATATATTTATGTAAACATATATTTATGTAAACATATTTATATAAATATATTTATGTATTTATGTAAATATAAATATTTACATATAAATATAAATATTTACATATAAATATAAATATATTTACCAAACTGAATCCAGCATCACATCAGAAAAGCTAATCCAACATGATCAGGTAGGCTTTATTCCTGGGATGCATGGTTAAACACCCTCAAAAACTAGGCATCAAAGGTACGTACCTCAAGATAATAACAGCCATCTATAACAAACCCACAGTCAAGATCATACTGAAAGGGCAAAAGCTTGAAACATTCCTTTTGAGAACCAGAACAAAACAAGGATACCCATGCTCACTATCCCTATTAAATAAAATACTGGAAGTCCCAGCCAAAGCAATCAGGCAGTGGAAATAAATAAAAGGCATCCAAATAGGAAGAGTGGAATTCAAATGATTTCATTTCACAAATGATATAATTCTATACTTAGAAAAGCCCACAGTCTCTGCCCAAAGGCTCCTAGATCTGAAAAAAAAAAAAAACTTCAGTAAAGTTTCAGCATACAAAATAAATGTATGGAAATCAGTAACATTTCTATACACCAATAACATCCAATTGAAAATACAATTATATTCACAATAGCCACCAAAAGAATAAAATACCTGGAAACACAGCTAACCAGGAAGGCAAATGTTCTCTACAATGAGAATTACGAACCATTGTTAAAAAAAAATTAGAGATGACAAAAACAAACAGAAAAACATTCCTCGCTCATGGATAGGAAGAATCAATATTGCTAAAATGGCCCTGCTACTGAAAGAAATTTACTTTTGAATTCAATGTTATTCCTATTAAACTACCAACAACATTTTTTGCAGAATTTTTTAAAAATGAAAAAAGTTATTTGAAACAAAGAGCCTGAATACTCAAAGCTATTCTATGCAAAGGAACAAAGCTAGACTCATCATACTACCCAACTTCAAACTACACTACAAGACTACAATACCTAAAAGAGCATGGATACAGGTACAAAAATAGACACAGAGACCAAAGGAACAGGCTAGAGAGCCCAGAAATAATTACCATTCAGGACACAGGCATGGGCAAGGACTTCATGTCTAAAACACCAAAAGCAATGGCAACAAAAGACAAAATTGACAAATGGGATCTAATTAAACTAAAGAGCTTCTGCATAGCAAAGGAAACTACCATCAGAGTGAACAGGCAACCTATAAAATGGGAGAAAATGTTCGCAACCTACTCATCTGACAAAGGGCTAGTATCCAGAATCTACAATGAACTGAAACAAATTTACAAGAAAAACACAAACAACCCCATCAGAAAGTGGGCAAAGGACATGAACAGACACTTCTCAAAAGAAGACATTTATGCAGCCAAAAAACACATGAAAAAATGCTCACCATCACTGGCTATCAGAGAAATGCAAATCAAAACAACAATGAGATACCATCTCACACCAGTTAGAATGGCGATCATTAAAAAGTCAGGAAACAACAGGTGCTGGAGAGGATATGGAGAAATAGGAACACTTTTACACTGTTGGTGGGACTGTAAACTAGTTCAACCATTGTGGAAAAGTCAGTGTGGTGATTCCTCAGGGATCTAGAACTAGAAATAGCATTTGACCCAGCCATCCCATTACTGGGTATATACCCAAAGGACTATAAATCATGCTGCTATAAAGACACATGCACACATATGTTTATTGCGGCACTATTCACAATAGCAAAGACTTGAAACCAACCCACATGTCCAACAATGATAGACTGGATTAAGAAAATGTGGCACATATACACCTTGGGATACTATGCTGCCATAAAAAATGATGAGTTCATGTCCTTTGTAGGGACAGGGATGAAATTGGAAATCATCATTCTCAGTAAACTATCGCAAGGACAAAAAACCAAACACTGCATATTCTCACTCATAGGTGGGAATTGAACAATGGGAACACATGGACACAGGAAGGGGAACATCACACTCTGGGGTCTGTTGTGGGGTGGAGGGAGGGGGGAGGGACAGCTTTGGAAGATATACCTAATGCTAGATGACGAGTTGGTGGGTGCAGTGCACCAGCATGGCACATGTATACATATGTAACTAACCTGCACATTGTGCACATGTACCCTAAAACTTAAAGTATAATAATAAATAAATAAGTAAATAAATAAATAAATAAAAATAAAGCCACACATCTAAAACCATCTGATTTTTTCACAAAGCCAAGAATAACATACAATAAGGAAAGGACTCCCCCTCAGGCACTGTGGCTCATGCCTGTAATCCCACCACTTTCGGAGGCCAAGACAGGTGGATCACCTGAGGTCAGGAGTTTGAGACCAGCCTGGCCAATATGGTAAAACCCCATCTATACTAAAATTACAGAAATTAGCTGGGCATGGTGGAGGGTGCCTGTAATGTCAGCTACTCTGGAGGCTGAGGCAGGAGAATCACTTGAACTTGGGAGACGGAGGTTGCAGTGAGCTGAGATCATGGCACTGCACTCCAGCCTGGGCAATAACTCGAATCCATCTCAAAAAAAAAAAAAAAAAAGGAAGGAAGGAAAAGACTCCCTATTCAATAAATAGTCCTGGGATAACTGGCTAGTCATATGCAGAAGATTGAAGCTGGACCACTTCATTTATACCATATACAAAAATTAACTCAAGATGGATTAAAGACTTAATATAAAACCTAAAAGTGTAAGAACCCTGGAAGAAAACCTAGGAAATACCATGCTGTACATTGGCCTTGGCAAAGACTTCAAGACTCTAAAAGCAACTGAAACACAAGAAGTTGACAAATGATACCGGATTAAGCTAAAGAGCTTCAGCACAGCAAGAGAAACTATCAACAGAGTAAACACACAACCAACAGAATGAGAAAAAAAAACTTGCAAACTATGTTTTTCATCAAAGGTTTAATATGTAGAATCTACTTAAAAAATTGTAATTCACCAAGCAAAAAACAAACCTTATTAAAAATGAAAGAACATGAACATACACTTCTCAAAAGAAGACAGACATGCATCCAACAAGCATATTAAAATACTCAATGTCACTAATCATTAGAAAAATGCAAATCAAAACCACCGGATTCCATCTCACATCAGTCACAGTAGCCATATTAAAGAGGCAAAGAATAATAGATGCTGGTGGGTAGTGAAGAGAAAGCTTATACACTGCTAGATGGAATGTAAATTTTTCCAACCACTTAGAAAGTACTCTGGAGACTTCTCAAAGAATTTAAAACCAAACTACCATTTGACCCACCAATTCCATTATTTGGTATATACCCCAAAACAGAAATCATTCAACTGTAAAGACACATGCATGCTTATGTTCATCACAGTACTATTACAATACTATTTACAATCATACTAAGTACTAGTACTATTGTACTAGTACACAGTACTATTTACAATAGCAAAGACATGGAATCATCTGATGTCCTTTAATAAATAAATGGATTTTACAAATGTGTGTGTGTTTGTGTACACAATGTAATATATTACACAATGTAATATAGATATATATTACACAATAATGTAAATACACAATCATATTTCATTGTATATATATATCATTATATATATATATATATATACACACACACGCACACAATGAAATAGTATTCAGCCATAAAAAGATAAAATTCCGTTATTTGCAGCAACAGGGATGAACCTGGAGGACACCGTGTTAAGTAAAATAAGCAAGGCATAAAAAAAAATACTGCATATTCTCACTAATATATAGAATCTAATAAAGTTGATCTCATAGGAGTAGAGAGTAGAATGGTGGTTACTAGAAGCTAGGGTGTGCAACAGAGTGCAAAATGAGGAGAAAATGGTCAATGGGCAATAAGTTACAGTTAACAGGAGGAATATATTCTAGTGCACAGTAGGGTGACTATGGTGAACAATTTTGTATTGAATATTTCAAATGGCTAGAAAAGAGAGTTTTGAATGTTCTCACCACAAACAAATAATAAATCACATGTTGGATATGCTAAATCCCCTAATTTGATTATTACATACATAAACACATATCTAAAGCTCACATTGTACCCCATCTATATGTAAAAGTATTGTGTCAATTAAAAACAAAATTAAAGGCGAGGTGTGGTGGCTCATGCCTGTACAAATCCCAGCACTTTGGGAGGCTGCGGTGGGCTGATCACCTGAGGTCAGGAGTTCGAGAACAGCCTTGCCAACATGGTGAAACCCTGTCTCTACTAAAAATACAAAAATTAGCTGAGCATGGTGGCGGGTGCCTGCAATCCCAGTTACCAAGGAGGCTGAGGCATCAGAATTGCTTGAATCCTTCTCAATGAAATAAAAGAGGATACAAACAAATGGAAAAACATTCCATGCTCATGGGTAGGAAGAATCAATATCGTGAAAATGGCCATACTGCTCAAGGTAATTTATAGATTCAATGCCATCCCCATCAAGCTACCAATGACTTTCTTCACAGAATTGGAAAAAACTACTTTAAAGTTCATATGGCACCAAACAAGAGCCCGCATTGCCAAGTCAATCCTAAGCCAAAAGAACAAAGCTGGAGGCATCACAGTACCTGACTTCAAACTATACTACAAGGCTACAGTAACCAAAACAGCATGGTACTGGTACCAAAACAGAGACATGGATCAATGGAACAGAACAGAGCCCTCAGAAATAATGCCACATATCTACAACTATCTGATCTTTGATAAACCTGAGAAAAACAAGCAATGGGGAAAGGATTCCCTATTTAATAAATGGTGCTGGGAAAACTGGCTAGCCCTATGTAGAAAGCTGAAACTGGATCCCTTCCTTACACCTTATACAAAAATTAATTCGAGATGGATTAAAGACTTAAACCTTAGACCTAAAACCATAAAAACCCTAGAAGAAAACCTAGGCAATACCATTCAAGCATTACCATGCCCAAACCTAGGCGTGGGCAAGGACTTCATGTCTAAAACACCAAAAGCAATAGCAACCAAAGCCAAAATTGACAAATGGGATCTAATTAAACTAAATAGCTTCTGCAAAGCAAAAGAAACTACCATCAGAGTGAACAGGCAACCTACAGAATGGGAGAAAATTTTGGCAACCTACTCATCTGACAAAGGGATAATATATCCAGAATCTACAATGAACTCAAACAAATTTACAAGAAAAAAACAAACAACCCCATCAAAAAGTGGGCGAAGGCCATGAACAGCCGCTTCTCAAAAGAAGACATTTATGCAGCCAAAAACACATGAAAAAATGCTCACCATCACTGGCTATCAGAGAAATGCAAATCAAAACCACAATGAGACACCATCTCACACCAGTTAGAATGGCAATCATTAACAAGTCAGGAAACAACAGGTGCTGGAGAGGATGTGCAGAAATAGGAACACTTTTACACTGTTGGTGGGACTGTAAACTAGTTCAACCATTGTGGAAGTCAGTGTGGCAATTCCTCAGGGATCTAGAACTAGAAATACCATTTGACCCAGCCATCCCATTACTGGGTATATACCCAAAGGACTATAAATCATGCTGCTATAAAGACACATGCACACATATGTTTATTGCAGCACTATTCACAATAGCAAAGACCTGGAAGCAGCACAAATGTCCAACAATGATAGACTGGATTAAGAAAATGTGGCACATATATACCATGGAATACTATGCAGCCATAAAAAATGATGAGTTCATGTCCTTTGTAGGGACACGGATGAAATTGGAAATCATCGTTCTCAGTAAACTATCGCAACAGCAAAAAACCAAACACTGCATATTCTCACTCATAGGTGGGAACTGAACAATTGAACACATGGACACAGGAAGGGGAACATCACACTCTGGGGACTGTTGTGGGGTGGGGGAGGGGGGAGGGATAGCTTTAGGAGATATACCTAATGCTAAATGACGAGTTAATGGGTGCAGCACACCAGCATGGCACATGTATACATATGTAACTAACCTGTACATTGTGCACATGTACCCTAAAACTTAAAGTATAATTAAAAAAAAAATTGCTTGAATCCAGGAGGCGGAGGTTGCAGTGAGCTGTGATCATGCCACTGCACCCCAATCTGGGCAACAGAGTGAGACTCTGTCTCAAAAAAAAAGAATTAAAAAAGGAAAAATGAGGTCATGAGCTAAACATCTGCCCCCAAACTGTATGGAAAGGTATATGAATAAAGATCATCACCACTTACCAGAAGAGAAACGTGTAAGAAAAAACTTCAGTAGCAATTAGTGCTATGGTAGGAAACCTACACTGTAATTGAGGAATTGCTGAAGCCTGAGAATGGACAAGCGTGAGAGTTAAAATCTCCAGGGAGGCCAGTCTTACTCCCTCCTTCTCACTTTTGAGTTTTATCGTCAGAAGCCCTACCAGATTCTTACACTAGAGGTAGAAAAATCTCGTGTTTCTGGCATAGGGAAAGGAAATGTACCCATTCTAAAAGCCACCTAGAACATTCTATTCTTCTTACCAAGCTCTGCCATCAGAAAACTATTTGAGCAAAGCCTAACCTACTGGGGTTTTGTCAGAGTTTATATGACCTAAGTTAACGGAAATACCCATCACCAGACTGCTGTAGTCTTCAGTGGGGAAGAAGAGAAATCTTCAATTTCAGACCACTTGAGCCCTTCATGTGAGAGAAGAAACATATGCAACTCCCATTCCCTCTAGCCTTCCTGTTAAACCTAAGGGGGTGGGAAAAGAAATGTGAAGCATTTTTTAAGATGACAAGACAGAGGCACAGACTCACTACAAGACACAAAACTCAGGGCCTGGAATGGAGATATCCTTCTGTTCTCAATAAATGCATCAGGACAAACTGATGGGAGCGGAAATAATAAGCAGCCTAGGTTTTCCTCTCTGTATCTCATGCTCTGTGTCACAGATGTGTCCTCTGGAGGACAGAGCACTTCTCCTATGTAACTGAAAGAAGTAACATTTTTCTGACTTCCAAAATACTTTTGCTTTAGTTCAATTCAGAAAAATAAAATCCACTAAGGAACATATTTGAAGAACACTACAAATCACCTGTAGGGAACCCATAGAAACACATTAGGAAATGTGATATTGTGTTGTGCACATTTTGAAGGCTGGATTATTGGGAGGTATATTTTGTTGACAAGTTCTGAGAACATACAATCCATTAGGCAGAAGCTACATAGAAAAATGAGCTTTCACATTAAAAAGTTTGGAACCCAGATGGTACAATAAAAGTTTAGAAATTGTACACTCTGTGGCTGTGTTGATGTTTTATATTATTTGATGTGGAAATGAGTGAAGAGGCTAGATTATCCAGAATGTACCTGAGATAAACAGAGATAACCAAGGAGAAGGTAAAATTAAAATGATCGTGGTAATTATTTGGAGCACTAAAGAACAAATATTGATAATGCGAGATCTGTTTTTTCCCAGATACATGAAATACATTTCTTTGTTATTAAGATGAACATACTTTAAGCATAATGCTTCTCTTATGCTTAAAAATACCTTTTTTCAGCCAGGTGCAGTGGCTCACGCCTGTAATCCCAGCACTTTGGGAGGCCGAGGCGGATGGATTACAAGGTCAGGAGATCGAGACCATCCTGGCTAACACGGTGAAACCTCGTCTCTACTAAAAATACAAAAACTTAGCCGGGCATGGTGGCAGGTGCCTGTAATCCCAGCTACTTGGGAGGCTGAGGCAGGAGAATGGCATGACCCCAGGAGGCAGAGGTTGCGGTGAGGTGAGATCATGCCACTGAGCTCCAGCCTGGGCAACGGAGCGAGACTCTGTCTCAAAAACAAAAAACAAAAAACCTTTTTTCCCAAGCTACCATTGGACTTTTAGCCAACACCTTTTTCCTTTTCTTCAACGTCTTCATATTCCTTCAGGATCAGAAATCGAAGCCCCATGACCTCATCAGCTGTAATTCGGCCTTCATTCATGTAGTGATGTTCCTCACTGTGGTGGATGCTTGGTCTCCAGATATGCTTGAATCACTGCACTTAGGGAATGAGTTCAAATTTAAGTCCTTGTCCTACATAAACAGAGTGAGGATGGGCCTATGTATCTGTAACACCTGTCTCCTGAGTATACACCAGGCCAGCACCATCAGCCCCAACAACTTCTGTTTGGCAAGGCCTAAACAGAAATTCACAAATAACATTATCATGTCATCTTTTTTTTCTTTTTTTTTTTTTTTTGGTCCATCAATTTGTCTTTCAGTTATAACATAGTATTCTTTACTGTGGCTTCTTCTAATGTGACACAGACCAGTCTACCTAAGGGCAGCAAATACTGTTCACTTTCTCCCATGAAGTCCTTCATGAGAAAAGTATTTTTTACTCTGACATTATCCAGGGATGTCTTCATTATAGGAATTACACTGCATTCAATTGCACACATGGTGATCCTTGTGTCCAGGCATGAGAGGCAATCTCAGCACCTTCACAGCATCAGCATCTCTCCTCAAGCCTTCCCAGAGAAAAGGGCTGCTCAGACCATCCTGCTGTTAGTGAGCTACTGTCTGGTCATGTGCTGGGTGGACCTCATCATCTCATCTTCTTCAACCCTGCTGTGGACGTGTAAACCAGTTTTCCTGAGTGTGCAGAACCTTGTGGGCAATGTCTATGCCACTGTTGTTCCACTGGAACAAATCAGCTCTGATAAAAATATAGTTGACATTCTCCAAAATATGCAAAGTGCTATAAAGCTTTAACAAGTTGGCGATGGAAAACATTTCTAAAAAATAGTCTTCTCCTATAGTTAAATTGTTCAAGTAGCCCTGGAGTTCTTTTTATCTTATTTAATAAAATGCATGGAATCATACTTTTATTATATTTATATGCTTTCAAAACTGATGCATCTAAGGACCATGTAATTTCTTTAATTCCAGTGTCTACCATGGGTTGACATTTCTGTATCAAGTTTCTTACATTTTTATTTTCATTTTATCTTGGTAGCAGAAAATGTTTCTCTCAAAGTATACTCTTCCTTTTTTTTTTTTTTTTTTCGCTCTGTAGCTGAGGCTGGAGGGCAGTGGTGAAATCTCAGCTACTGCAACCTCCACTTCCTGGGTTCAAGCAATTCTCATCCTCAGCTTCCTGAGCAGCTGGGATTACAGGCACGCACCCCCACGTCCAGCAAAGTTTTGTATTTTTAGTAGAGACGGGATTTCACCATGTTGGTCAGGCTGGTCTCGAACTCCTGACCTCTTGATCCGCCCACCTCAGCCTCCCAAAGTGCTGGGATTACAGACGTAAGCCACCGCACCCTGCCTTGAAGTATACTCTTAACAATCTCCTCTTAGTAATCAAATTTCTCAATGTTTTTATTTTTGAAAATATTTTAATTTACTCTTATTTATGAAAGGTACTTTAGCTAAATATCCAATTTTAGCTTTTATACTATGCTTGTTCGTTAGAACCTCCCTGACTGGAAATATGTCAATTTGGATTTTACATTTAATTTAGAATTTATTTTAAAGGGTTTTAAATGAAATTTACATGTAATTAGATACTATATGGTTACACAACATTTTCCCACATGTGCTATAATTGACAAAAATTGCATATATTTAAGGTATACAATGTGGTTTATGTATATGTAAATATATATAATAAAATTACTACAATCAAGCTAAATAATATACTCATCACTTCCCATAGTTACTGTTGGTGTAATAAGAATATTTGAGGTCTTCTTTATTAATAAAATTTACCTATACATTAACTGTAGCCTCCATGCTGTACATTAGGTCTCCAGTACTTATTCATCTTATAAAACAGGTTTGTACCATTTGACCAATATCTCATTCCCCCAAGCCACAGTCCTTGGTCACTACCATTCTACTCTCTGTAACTATAATTCAAGCCCTTTTTTAGATTCCACATACAATTGAGATAATGCAGTGTTCATCTTTCTGTGCCTGGCTTATTTCACTTAGCATAACGCCCTCAAGATGATCCATGTGGTTGCAAATGTCAAGATTTTTTTCAAGGCCTGAATTGTGTCTCTCACACACGCACGCACATACATACAATACGTATATGTAACATTTCATTTTTCTTGTTGTTGTTAGATATAACAACAGGCTGGAGTGCAGTGGCATGATTATAGCTCACTGTAACCTCTAAATTTTGGGTATAAATTATTCTCTCACCTCAGCCTCCAAAGTAGCAAGGACCACAGCAATACACCACGATGCCTAGCTAATTTGTAGGGACATGGTCTTGCTATGTTACCCAGCCTATGGAGTTTCACTCTGTTGCCCAGGCTGGAGTGCAGTGGCAAGTTGGAGGCTCACTGCAACCTCCACCTCCCAGGTTCAGGGAATTCTCCTGCCTCAGCCTCCCGAGTAGCTGGGACTACAGGTGCCTGCTGTCACCCAGCTAATTTTTGTATTTTGAGTAGAGATGGGGTTTCACCATATTGGCCAGGCTGGTCTCAAACTCCTGACCTTGTGATCCACACACACCTTGGCCTCCCAAAGTGCTGGGATTACAGGCGTGAGCCACTGCACCCGGCCCCTTATCTATAGTTAATAATGCTTCAATCAACATAGGAGTGAAAATGTCTCTTCAAGATAGTGAATTTATATTCTTTGGATATTTACTTAGATGTGAGATAGCTGAATCACATGATAGTTTTATTTTTAATTAATATTAAATTAAAGTTAATAAAGTTATTAAATACCATATTAAAGTTAATAAAGACTTTGTTTTGGTTGCGAATCTTGGCCTTAAAACATTATACACATGATCCTCCCTTTTCCTCTTGCAAAGATGTGATGAACCAGATTAGCTCATGCAGATGACAATACTCTTGAAAATGGTGGCAGAGAAATAAAATGAAAGGAATACAGTTCACTTAATGATCTCATAAATTGGAACTAATTACCCCCCTGACTCTTGCATAGCTCCAGACTATGTGAGAGAGATGAAATGGCTGTTTGCTAGCAATATTTTATTTGATGCTTCATTTTTGATTCCTTGAATAACTACTTACAACATATTAACAGGATCATGAAAGCATAGCTATTCAAGTAACCAAATAATTATGCAATCTATGTTTTTCCTCATCTCTAAAGCATAGTAATTGACTGATTATTTTAAGAACACAACTCGGTGACAAGTAGTTTATGTTTAACTCAGTTTTGGTTTGTTGTTTGTTAAGACCATTGCTTAGGATAATGAAAACAAGAGGAGGAGAAACAAGAATATAAACAAGAAATAGAAGCAGCAGCATAAGAAAATGAAGAGGAACAAGAAGATGATGATTAGAAGAAGAAAAAACAGACTGAAAGAAAGGAAGAACAGGTGTGAGAATTAGAAACCCTATTATGATACCTTATTTCCCCTCCTGATTTATGAAATTTGAAAAAATTTCAAGACTTTTCACAACAAAACCAAGCTAAAAGATACACCAATAGTCACCCCCTAAATTTTAAGAATAAGACAATGTTGCCACTCACACCTGGCCCAGGCACCAGCAGGAGGAAGGCACCTCCAGATTCTGCAAAAGGAGGAGGAGGACTCCTCCTTGCCCTGGCTGGGCCTCCACTGCTGCCACCTCGGCCCGCGGTACAGCACCCACAGCTGCCTCCCCACTTCAGGCCAGGCTGGGCCCGGTGGGCTCCACAGCATTCCCACTCCCACTTCTCGGATCCCAGGCTTGCTGCTGCTGCCACCACTAACGCCAACACCAACATGACCACCGCTGCTGTTGCCCTCAATGCACGGGCCCACCCTACAAGCCTCCTACCACCTGGCCCCCGCAGACACTCTCCTACCACTCCACCACTCCGGTCAAGCTGCAGTCTCTGTCTCTGCCACCAACTGCAGCGAGGGGAGCCACAGAACCATGCCATCTGCGGGCTCCAGCCTCCAGCGTGCAACAGATGACTCCTCCAGCTCCTGGCTCGAAGCATCTGGGTGGTAAAAGCCAGATGTGCCTAGAACAGGATGCAAGGAGTGGTAGTGTTAGAGGCTCACCTTGTCATGCTGGCCACTGGGTGGCAGGGGCTGGTTTTGGCAAAGGCACAACTGGGACCTGGGGTGGGTGTGACTGCCTTTGCTGAAACCGGCCCCTGGCTAGGTCCAGCTGGCCAGGAACTGCTGGGCCCACCCTGGCTGCACTCCTTGGTGAGCAGGAGAAGCAGAAATTCAGACCCAGCCAGCTCTCTCCAACCAAGTGCCAGTTCCTGTTTCTGATGCTTCCACCCACAGGGCCCTGTTCCCCCGTGATGCCCGCTACTCTGTGCCCAGGGGTCCCAGATTGTCTCTGCAACACAGTGAGAGGGTGCAGGCCCGGGAACCATGGCGGGTGTGGGGGCCTTACCACGCTCAGGATTCCCAAGGAAACATTGTGTGCCTGCCACGCTCCAGCACGAGCAAACAGAGGTTGCCCTCCAGAATCTAGAGTCTGGGAAGAGGAGGACGGCCCCTTCCTTGGAGGCCACAGCTATCGCTGCCACCTCCGTAGCCCATTGCCAGAAGCAGCAGTGCAGTGCAAACCCCAATAGTGCCCCCCCACTGGCATGCCACAGGGCATGTAAACCTGATTGTGCCCCCCAAACTGCCCCACTGCTTCCAGCAGTGCAGCCAGGGATAGTGCCCCCAACCAGCCCTTGCTGGGGGTAGTGACAGCCCAGATAGTGCCCCCAACCTGCCCCCCTGCCATGACCGTGCAAGAGCTGATAGCACCCCTAACCCTCCCCCCAGCTGGCGGTCAGCCCCCTGTAGCACACACAACCACCCTCACCACCAGGCAGTATAGCCCCCACCAACTCCGCCAACCCATGCCCCTGATACCCTTACCAGCAATGTGACCTTGATAGTGCTCCTATCCAGGGTAGTGCATCGCTGGATAGCTCACCTACCCTGCCACCTTTCTACCATGCTGGCCAAGCTGCAACCTCCGTCACCTCCACCAACCGCAGCGAGTCGAGCCTAGACGCCACAGGCTCAAGCCTCCAGCTCCGGGTACGTGGCTCCCACTTCCTGTTCTCTAAACTGAGCTCCCAGCTTCGATTCTGATTGGATGAGAGCAAGTCTTAGGACAACCAATCACAGCGTGAAAATAAAGTCCAATCAGAATAGGCCTAGAGGTTTTCTCTCATCCAATCAGAACATGTAGTCCAGGAACCTCATTTGCATAACCTCATCTATAAAGCATGCAGCAGGGGGCGTCAGACCATTCCAGAGTCTTCTGTGGCTGCTTGCGCGGCTGCTTGCGCAGCTGCTCCGTGCCCGGCTTAAAGGACCAGGAGAAGGGGGAGTCACTTGCCACAGCTGGAGGCTGGAGCGTGTGGTATCACAGCTCGTCTCGCTGTGGTGGGTGCTGGCGACAGAGACGGCAGCTCGGCTGGAGTGGTAGGAGGGGGTAAATAGTTTTTGGGTAGATGGAGGGATAAAGAGGGTGGTTAGCGGCAAAGGGAAAAGAGGATGGCAAACGGGGGAAGGCATTGCAAAAAGACGGTGGGGAAAAGATGGTTGAAAAAAAGTTTTTGGGTAGCTGCGGGGTAAAAAAGGGTGGCATGTAGAAGGAAAGAGAGGGTGGTGGTGGGGGAAACGGGGACAAGTAGGAAGGAGAGAAGGTTTACAAAAAGACGGTGGGGAGAAACACGGTGAGGAGAACAGAAAGACTGGGGAAAGAAAAGATGTGTAAAAAAGATTTTGGGTAGATGGAGGTGGAAAAGGGTGGCACGTGGGAGGAAGAAAGGGTGCAGAGAGGGAGGGGGAAGAGAGAAGGTGGTGAGCAGAAGGGAGAGAAGATTTTGTGAAAAGTCGGTGGGGACAAGATGGTGGGGAAATTTTTTTTTCAGTAGATGGAGAAAAAAAGGGTGGTGATCAGGAGAAGAAAAAAGGGCGGCGAGTGGGAGGAAGGAGAAGGTTTTGCAAAAAGACGGTGGGAAGAAAAGACACTGCGGAGAAAAAACTGGGAGAAGTTTTTGGGTAGATGGAGGAGAGAAAGGGTGGCAAGCGGGAGAGTGGAAGGACAATTGGGAAAAAGACGATGGAAAAATAGTTTTGGGGTAAATGGAGGGCGACAGGAAGGTGGCATGTAAGAGGAGGGGCAGGAATGGGGAAAAGAGAGTGGTGAGCAGGAGGCTTTGCGAAGAGATGGTGAGGGGGGGAAGACAGGAAGAAAGTTCTTGGGTAGATGGAGGGGGTAAAGAGGGTGGTGAGCAGGAGGGACAAAAGAGGGTGGCAAGTAGAGGGAGACAAGGTTTTGCCAAAAGACCGTGAGGAAAAGACAGTGGGAGAGAAAAGTTTTTCGGTGCGGGGAGGGGGAAAAGGGAATGGCAAGCGGGAGAGGGGAAAAGAGGCTGGCGAGTGGGAGGGAGACGAGGTTTTGTGAAAAGATGGTGGGCAGAAAAGACAGATGGTGGGGAAAGAAAAGACAGACGGTGGGTAAAATGTGGGTAGACGCAGCGGGAAAAGAGGGTGGCAAATGGAAGGAGAAAAGAGGGTGGCGAGAGGGAGGAGGGAAAGAGTTGGGAAAAAGACGATGGGAAAAATAGTTTTGGGGTAGATGGAGGGCAAAAGGAGGATAGTAAGGATAGAGGAAAGAAGAGGGCGAGTGGGAAGGGGGATGGCTTAGTGAGAAGACGGTGGGGAAATTTGGGGGGGTAGATGGAGGAAGAAAGAGGGTGGTGAGCAGGAGTGGGGAGAAAGCTTTGTGAAAAGACGGTGGGGAGATGTTTTTGCGTAGATGGAGAAGGAAAAGAGGGTGGCAAGGAGGAGGGGGGAAAGACGATGGGGAAAACAGTTTTTGGGTGGATGGAGGTTGGAAAAGCGGGTGGCGAGCAGCAGGAATGGGGAGAAGGCTTTGGGAAAATATGAGGGAAAAGTTTTTGGGTAGATGGAGGAACAAAAGGGGAATGAGAGCAGAAGGGAGAAAAAGAGGGTGTCCAGTGAGGGGGGAAAAGTTTTTGGGTAGATGGCTGGCAAAAAGGGTGGTGAGCAGGAGAGTAGAGAAGGCTTTGCGAAATGACGGGGAAAAATAGTGGGAAAATGTTTTGGGGTAGATGAAGAAAAAGGGTGGCGAGAGGGAGGGGGCCAAAGGTGGTTGAGAAAAGAAGGTGGGGGACAAAGTTTTTGGGTAGATCTTTTTCTGAGTTTTAAATCAAATTATTTGTATTTTTGCTTTGAGTAGTTCGAGTTTTTTATATATTTTGTGTTGTATTAACCCCTTGCCTGATGCATAGTTTGCAAATACTTTCTTCCGTTCTCTGGATTGTTTCTTCATTCTATTGATGGCTGTCGCTACTTTGCAGAAGCGTTTAAGTTTAATGCAACTGCATTTTGTCTATTTTTGCTTTTTGTTGCTTGTGTTTTTGATGTGTATTTGAAAATCCCTTGTCCTACCCAATTTCACGAGGCATTTTGCTGTGTTTTCTTCTCTAGTAGTTTCATAGTTTCGTGTCCTACATTTAAATCTTTATTTTCAGTAGATGGTAAGATAACAGCCTAGATGTATTGTGGGTGTTGGATTTTCCTAGCACAGTTTATTGAAGAGATTGTCCTTCCCGAATGTGTGTTTTTGGTGCCTTTGTTAAGAGTTGACTGTAAAAGCTTGAATTTATTTTTGAGTTTTCTATTCTGTTTCATTTGTCTATGTCTGTCAAGTCATTGGTCTGTGTATCTGTCTCTCTCTCTCTGTCTGTCCCCTACGTGTTTTTTTTTCTTTTGCCACTACCATGCTGTTTTGGTTACTAGGTTTGTGGTATATTTTGAAATCAGGTAGTGTTATGCCGCCAGCTTTTTTCTTTTTATTCAAGATTCTTTTGTCTATCTGAGGTATTTTGCATTTCCGTGTGAATTTTAGGATTTTTTTTTTTTTTTTTGAGACGGAGTCTCGTTCTGTCGCTCAGGCTGGAGTGCATTGGTGCGATCTCGGCTCACTGAAGGCACTGCTTCCTGAGTTCAGGCGATTCTCCTGCCTCAGCTTCCTGAGTAGCTGGGATTACAGGCGTACGCCACCACGCCCGGCTAATTTTTGTGTGTGTAGTAGAGACGGGGTTGCACCATGTTGTTCAGGCTGGCTCCAATTCCTGACCACGTGATCCAGGCGCTTTGGCCTCCCAAAGTGCTGGGATTACAAGCATGAGCCACCATGCCTGGCCGGTTTTTTTTTTTTTTTCCCTGTATGAAGAATCTCTTTCCTAATTTAACATGGATTCCATTGATTCTGTAGATCACATAGGGTGATACAGATATTTTAACGATATTCTTCTAGTGCTTGGACATGGGATATCTTTACATTTACTTGTGTCTGCTTTAATATCTTTCGTCTGTGTTTTATAATTTTAATTGTGGGGTCGTTCGCCTTTTTGTTAAGCTTATCTCTAGGTATCTTTTTTGGGGGGCATTGGGTAACTACTGCAATAAAATAGCTTTCTTGATTTCTTTCTTAGGTGTTTCACTATTGGTACATGGGTGTGCTACTCATTTTTATATATTGATATTGTATCTTGCAACTTTATGAAATGTGTTTATTATTTCTAGTAGGTTTTTTTGTGGAATCTTTAGGGTTCTGCATATGTGTATGATTATGTCACCTGCAAACAGAGACAATTTGACTTCCTTTTATTTCCATTTTGGATGCCTTTTATTGCATTCTCCTATCTAATTCCTCTAGCTAGGACTTCTAGTACTGTGATGAATAAAAGTGGTAAAAGTAGCCACACTTGTTCCAGTTCTTGGAAGAAGAGCTTTTAACTTTTCCCCATTGATTATGATGTTAGCTGTGGATTTCTCATATATGAACTTTATTGTGCTGAGATTAGTTCTACTGTTGAGGCCCTCTTATGCATTTTTCAGTTCATCAGTTGCAGTTTTCAGCTTTGAGGTTTCTGTCATTTCTTAAATTACTTCTATCTGTTTGTTAAATTTCTTTGATAAGTTTCTGAATTACTTCTCTATATTTGCATTTCATTGAGTATCCTCAAAACAGCCATTTTTACTTCCCTGTCTGGAGAGTCTCACATCTTTTTTTTTCTTTTTTTTTTTTTTGTGAGATGGAGTCTTATTCCATCATCCAGCCTGGAGTACAGAGGCACAATCTTGGCTCACTGCAACCTCTGCCTCCCACGTTCAAGAAATTATCCTGTCTCAGCCTCCCAAATAACTGGGACTACAGGCACCTGCCACCACACCCAGCTAATTTTTGTATTTTTAGTAAAGACAGGGTTTCACCTTGTTGGTCAGGCTGGTTTCGAACTCCTGACCTCAGGTAATCCACCCACCTCAGCCTCCCAAAGTTCTGGGATTACAGGTGTGAGCCACCACACCCAGCCGAGTCTCACATCTTTAGCTCTGGTCACTGGTGACTTATTTATTGTTGGGTGAGGTCATATTTCCTTGTATGTTCTTAACGCTTTTGAGCATATGTTCATGCCTGGGAGTTGAATAAGTGTGTATTTATTCCAGTTTTTGCAGTCTGTTCTTGTGTGTGCTTGTCCTTCTTCAGTCTTCCAGAAATTCCAAGAAATTCAAGACTGTTGAGTTCCCCAAGCCTGTGGTCACTGCAGCTCTTACAGCACCAGAGGGCACCTTAAGCTCAGGTTCACCATGACTTTTGCAGACTGAGGTCCCTGGTGGCCGTGACACACTTGGAGAAGATAAGGGACGGGTTCCCTGGGTTCCCAGACAAAGTTCTTCATTCACGTCCATCTTCTTCCCCTTACAAGGAATCTGGGCACCAAGCTTTGTGAATCTGGGCACTCTCATGTGATTTGGGCACTCTTATGGCCACTGCAGCTGGCGCAACACACAGGAAGCCCACAGCCTCCCAGACCAGAGCAGCACTGGGGTTTATCTGAGTCCTGTGGCCACTATATTGCCTGACTGCTGCTGACTTATTTAGGTTTCTAAGCCAGGTTAGTCTGCTGGTGATGAAGCTGGCCTGGGTTTGGGTCCATCCCACCAGGGTGGCAGAATCCCTTCTCCCTGCAGGGGGGTCTGTAGGTGTCTGGGAGCTCCTGCCTAGGATCAGGGCCACAGTATTCTGCCTGACACTGTGTCCACTGTAGTAGGGCTGATACTGGGTTCTCCTCTTTTTTGCATAGGGAAGGAATTCTCTCTGCACTGCACTGCCTGGAGTTGGGATTGGGGTAACACAGGCAGCCCTTTGGTCACTGCAGCTGATGTCACATAGGAAGCCCACAGCCTCCCAGACCAGCACATCGTTGGTTGTTGGAGCTCACCCAAGGACCAAAGTGACTCTGGCCTGCCTGCCACTGAAATTTATTTGGGGCCTGAGGCCACTTGAATCAGCTGGTGGTGAAGCAAGTGAGGACTCAGGTTTGTCCCACCAGGGTAGTGGATTCCCTTTTAGACCAGGTCGTGTCTAAATGCTGTATCTATGGGCACTAGCCTGGAACGAAAGGCCATGGGGTTCTGCCCAGTGCTGTCCTTTACTATAGCAGAGCTGGCACTGGGCTCCAAGGCAAAGTCCCACGGACCCTTCCTTGTCCCTCCTGCAAGAGGTGGACACATTCTCTGCACTGCACTGCCTGGGGTTGAGGGAAGGGCAGTGCAGTCACTGCAAGACTGTCTTTTCACCCTCTTTAATGTGTGTTCTCTTGTTTTTAAGCTAAAACCAGGTTCTGTGATCTGTCACCTGCTTTCTTTAGCTCTTGTGAAGGTATTATCTTGCTTGGATTGTTGGACGGTGGTTCAATGTAATATTCCTGCAGAGACGCAGTCACTGAGATTCTATCCTCCATCTCGCTCCACCTCTTCTCATTTATTTAGTTCTTCTTCAGTTTATTTCAACAATGTTTTGGAGGTTTCAGAGTATTAGTTTTGAACTGCTCTTGTTAATTTCTAAATTTATTACTTGTTTTGTTGCTATTATAAATGGGATTGTTTCTTTTATATCATTTTAAGGCAGTTCATTGACAGTATATAGAAACAAAATTAATTTTTAGTATTACATTTATGTCTGGAAACCATGCCAAATTTATTATTTTGAATACTGTGTTACTGAATTTCTTAGCATTACATATATATGAGATCATGCCACCTGTAAATATAAATAATTTTATTTTTTTTTCAATCTGGATGTTTTCAATTTTCTATTCTTTACTAAATACACCTCACTAGAATCCACAGTATAATGTTGAGTAGAATTTGCAAGAGTGGACATTCTTGTAACTAACCCTGCCAGGAAAGGATTCACCCTTTCATTGCAGAGTGTAATGATAGCTGTGGATTTCATAGGTAACTACCACTAGTTTCAGGAAGTTATCTTACTGTCAATAACTGGAGTGTTTTAGTGATGAAAATGTGTAATATTTTCTCAAATGCTTTCTGTCTATTGAGATGCTCATATATTTTGGTCTTTTATTCTGTTAATATGGTGCTTGCGTTGATTTTTCAAATATTAAATCAATGGTGCATTCCTGGGGTCAATCACATCTGCACACAGTGCATAATCTATTTTATATGTTGGTGGATTCAGCTTGGCAGTATTTTATTGAAGATTTTTGATTTTATAAAACAATTAAAGACACTGGTCTATATTGTTTTGTTATTCAGTTTTGGTGTCAGAGTAACCCTGTTTGTAAAATGAATTGGGAAGTGTTCTCTGCCCTTTTATTTTCTGCAAGGGTTGGTGAACAATTGATATTAATTTCTCAGAGTGTTTGATTCACCTGGGAAGCTAGCTGAGATGAGATTTTTATTGTAAGGTTTTAAAATTGCAATCCAATGTTTTAACCTTCCATAGATCTACTTATATTTTTAATTTCTCCTTTAGACTATTTTAGTTTCTGTCATTCTAGGACTTCATTCTATCTAGGCTATCTTACTTTATCGGCATAAGATTTTTCATTGCATTCTCTTTTAATCATATTTGTTTTGTAATACTGCCAGTGATGTGTTCTCTTTTATTGCCAATTTTAGTAATTTGAGTTTCTTCTCTTTTTTTCTTGCTTAGCCTAAGTAAACATTTGCCAATTTTTTTTTATCTTTCCAAACATTTAATTTTGGTTTATTGATTTTTTCTGTTTCGTATTCCCTATCTTTCTGTTATCCTAACTCTCTTTTCCCCACATCTTTATTTTTTTTATTTTTATTTTTGAGACGGAGTCTGGCTCTGTCACCAGGCTGGAGTGCAGTGGCGTGATCTTGGCTCACTGCGACTTCCCACTCCCTGGTTCAAGTGGTTCTCCTGCCTCAGTCTCCCTAGTAGCTGGTATTACAGGCACACACCACCAGGTCCAGATAATTTTTGTATTTTTAGTAGAGACAGGGTTTCTCCGTGTTGGCGAGGATGGTCTCAAACTCCCGACCTCAAGCAGTCCGCCCGCCTCGACCTCCCAAAGTGGTGGGATTACAGGCATGAGCCACCTTGCCTGGCCGGCTTAACTCTAAGGAAATGTTTATCTTTAGGAACATTGTATTTGGTTAATTAAAATTTTAGATTCTGGAGCATCAACTTCTCTTACATGAAAATAAAAGCATGAATTGGGAAATAATGGGTTCCCCAATATTTTTGTTGGGGGAACAAAACGAGTATCCATGTACATACAGTTTTTGGTTCCCCAGATCATTGAGCCAACTTGGCCAAAATAAGTAACCCCTCATTCCTTATCTCAAGAAGGTGATCTTGCCTTGCTTGGAGACGTTAAAATGAATTCACTGGATGTAGTCACTTTTAAGACTATTAGTTTACTTCATGTCCCATTTTCAACCAGTTACTGTACCTGGAATAATAGAATCAAATTCTGTCATGCACAGGTAAATAAGTAAATTCTGTCATTTAATATCTAAATTATGTATATATATTTACATACCTATATTTTACTTGTAATTCGATGAAGATAAGCCTTTGTATGTATGCTCTGTGTAAAATATGCTGTCTATATTCTCATGATTACAAAGAATAGTTTGAGTAATGGAATGTATTTGAATTTTACATATATCTTTCATTTACTAGCAGAAATAAAATCTTAGCACTTGATTTTAGTAAATTCCTCCATTTAAAATAAGATGTTACTTTAACAGAAACAAAATTTATCTTAATGGGATAATTCACTAGTTTACCTCTGATGAGCATCAGCTAATATTTAATCCATTGTGAAATTACACAGCATCAAAATAAAATATAATAGTTAAAATAGAAAAATTATCTTATTGATTAATTTAAACGTCAGAAGTTAGATTATAAAATCAAGGTATTTTTTGTGTTTGTTTTATTTTTAGGATATTAGCATATACTACCAAACGTGAACCATAGTAAAAGCTGTTCAGTAACACTTACCATTCCAGTTTCAAATAACCCGAGTTTATGTGTCAGATTGAAAAGCTTTTAGATGAGTGGTTTATGTTTCTGTATGTATCCAAATATTTGTATATCATGTAGACAGCCCAAGAACATATGCACGTATGTTAGCTATTGCATAGAATGGTAAGGAATACATTCTTAAAAGAAAGAGGAGAGTAAGATACATTCACTTAATGTTCCAAATAGGTCTCTAGTATCTCAAATGTACTATTCACCCATTACTTTCAAACATTATATCAGGGCCAGGCACCATGGCTCATGCCTGTAATCTCAGCCCTCTGGGAAATTGACGTGGGTGGATCACCTGAGGCCAGGAGTTCCAGGCCAGCCTGGCCAACATGGCAAACACCTGTCTTGACTAAAAAAAAAAAAAAAGCTAGGCATGGTGGCACGCCCCTGTAATACCAGTTACTTGGGATGTTGAGGCACCAGAATCATTTGAACCTGGGAGGCAGGAGTTGCAGTGAGCTGAGATCATATTACTGACTCCAGCCTGGGCAACAGAGCAAGACTCTGTCTCAAAAAAACAAAACCAAAAACATTATGTCGTGGTATGTGATTAATCTGAATTCAAAACATCTTAACATAAACTAAATGAAAATTATACAAAATTTTGCTTGTTTCATTGCATTCTCCTAATTCCTCTAGCATGTATTTAATTCTATTTGTTTTGAATTTACCAACAATTCAAACCTTGCTGAGAATATTTGCACTGTAAATATTTTTGTGATTATTGATTATATTCAAATGCGCTCTCATTTTCAAAGCAACGTGTATAAAATTATTATTAAAATTATACATAGCTTGAAATAATGTAATTGTCATGGGATACATTTATATATAATAATTAAAAGCACATTACAATGCTTGTACCTGATCTTAATATTACTTAACCTTAGAAATATAGAATAAATGATAGGAATAATATGGGAGACAAAAGACTGTGTGAAAAGCCACATATTGTATATCTCTGTTGTTTTTATTAAACTTTTTTTCCCACTGCACTTACAAGTAAATTTGTCATGGACCATGGTAATTTGTATTGTAATCTTACTGTAGGTACATTCTGTTAGCAGGTGAAATAAAATACATGATCAAAGTCAAAAATATATGCAAGGAAAATATAGAAAATCTAAGTTATAAAAAGCTACTGTTGGTCGCCGGTGGCTGGCAGGCGGGCAGCCCTAACACAGGCAGGGCTGCGAGTGCAGTCACCCAGGTCTGCAGGAGCAGCAGGCCGAGGCCAGCGGAGATGACCCCGATGAGCCCACTTCAAGTCGGGGCTGAGTGTGGGCGCATGGTTCCCGGCAGCGTGTGACCCAGTCCTGGCCAGCCGCCGCCCTCTGCGGGCCCCAGGGCTGCGAAGAGGCCTTCTGCCTGGGGCAGTATCAAGGCTGCAGAGTTTTCCTCCAAAGCCACACCTCGACTGGAAGGGGCGAGTTCGAGGACTCTGTGGGTGGTAGCCATGGGCAACTGCAGAGCTGCTGCTGTTGCTTTGCAGTGCCTGTAGGACCTATTTATTTCACTTCATCTATCAGTCATAATATCTGAGATAAAAATATTGAGGCAAGATTCATTTGACAGAATTTAAAATAGGAGGGAACTGAGGTTTGCCGAGCACAGCCCTGTATACATGCATTAATCCATCTTCAAATTTTCAAGAATTTTTTAAAAATAGGTCTTTACATAAAACATCTACTTATTTAAAACAATACGGAGGATAATTGACCGTCTCTGGTCTCTGTTCTGTTCTGACTTAATCTCTGTCCTTGGCCGTAAAATATCAGCACCTACCCAGGAAAACAAAATTCACCAGGAGCCATTGGATGAGGGACAAAGACAGAGAACCCATGTCTTTCCAGACTTCAGTCTTCACCCTTTACACTCTGAAGTATCAGTATACTCAGCACACTGATATAAGAAAAGCCATCACGATTATTACAAGCTAATTAGGAATTTGATGTCACTGGACTGTAGTGGCCAAGAGACCCAGAGGAGAGTTGTGATAGCAGAAATCACCTTAATCAGGGATAATTATGTGAGACAATTTGTTTGCCCACAATAACTATAGTGCATCACCTTGAGGATTTCACAAATGGAAGAAGCAGCAGGCCTAATGGAAATGCTTTGTTCTGTAAGAGATGTAACACTTTTTTTAAAAAGCAATGAGTAATTTTGTTAGCTGATTCTTTATGCTTCCAAAGAGCTTTAGAAAAGCACTATTGGGAGTGTCAAAAATTGATGGGGAGTCATCATGTGACTGTGCATATTACATGGCAAACACCTTGGCATTTTGACAGCTTCACAAGAGCCATATGCTTGGTTTCTAGGGCAAGGATTCTAGAGTAAAAAAGTGAAAGCTGCTTTATTAATACAATAGAAATGCTGTATCCTATGGAGTAGATTCTAGTAAAGAGACTCCAAATAATTTTGCAAACATTTATACTTCTGAGTTCAAATAAAGAATTTGAGCATTAATGGGACTCTAGGTTCATAATACAAAACTCAAGACTCTAGTACCATACAGTCTAGATGTGTCATGATCAAAACTCCCCTGTGCACCCCTTTACAGATAACCACTTCCCCTCCTAAAAGACCTGGAAATCATTCTTCTGTTTTCCATGCCTACAGATGTGCGTTTCCCAGAACATGAGACAAATGAAATTGTACAATGTGTAGCCTTTTCAACTGTCTTCTTTCATTTAGCAATATACATTCAAGATTCATTCTTGTTGTTGCATGGATTAATAGCTCTTTCTTTGTTATATGGAATAGTATCCCATTGTATTTCTACCACAGTTTGTGTATCCATTTGTATATTGAAGGACTTCTTGGTTGCTTTTTCTCTGTTTTTGGTGATTATGAATAAAACTGCTATAAACATTTTTTGTAGGTTTTTATGTTTATGTTACTTTTCAAGTCAGGTGGAGGATTTGATTTGATAAGAAATATTTGATTCTATCTATTTTAAACTCTGAAATTAGGTGCAAACAGATTAGGATTGGTATGTCTTCATGATTGATTAAGCCCCTTATATGACATGCTTCTCTTTACTTTTGATTATATTTTTTCTTCTGAAATCTACAGAGTCAGATATTGATGTGACTGCTTTAGCTCCTTCATAATTATTATTTGCATTGTATTGTATATCTTTGTTCATCTTTTTATGTTTAAGTAGTCTGTGTCTTTATATTTAAAGTGGATTCAAGGTAGGCAGCAAATAGTTGGCTTTTGCTTGTATTGTTCATTCTAGCAATGCCTGCCTTTTAGTAGACTTCTTACACTGTTTACATATAATGTAAATGATATGTTGGGTTTATATCTACTACCTTGCTACTTTTTTTTTAATTTGGGACTTCCTTTACTTTCCATTTTTGTGGTAGAATTACATCAACCATGATATGTCTTGCTTTTGTTTGACTTTTACAAAGTCTTCATTTCACTTTCATTTTGAAGGATATTTTTCATACTTAAATGATTGTGTTGACTGTTGTTTTCATTCTGTTTTTTTAACAATTCTAATCCTGTTTTATAATAAGTATTCAGTTATTCAAATCCTGGTTTTTCAGTATATGGTTGTTCTTTTATCCATGGCTACCGTAAGATATTTTCTGTATGACAAATTTCCCATATGAATTGTGATATGTCTTCTTGTGATTTTCTTTTGATTTATCTTGCTTGAGGTTGGTAGAACTTCTTGACTTTTTTTATTATAACTTCCAATCAAATTGAGAACATTTTGGTCCTCATTTTATCCTTTCCTCTGGAACTCCAGTTACATATGTGTTAGGCCAGTTGGCATTCTCTTGCATATTGCTGTGACTCTGTTCAATTTTTCCTTTCACATTTTTGTCTCTGTACTTTGGTTTAGAGATTTTCTATTGCTGTGTCTTCTAGTTTACTGATAATTTCCTTTGTGGTGTCTAACATTTTTCACCTCATGAAATCTTGATGTTGTTGGTATATTCCATTCCTCTCTTCATTCTGTTTATATTTTTTATTTATATACTTGAGCATATTTATGACAGCTCTCTTAAAGTTATTTTATTCTAATTTCCACATCTTGGTAATTTCTGAGCTTATTTGAATCAGTTTCCAACTCTACTCATTATGATGTATATTTTTATGCTTTATTACATTTATCAATGGTGGACACTAAAAATATTTCTGAGTGCTGGATTCTTTCTTTTTTTATTCAAAAGTAGTAGTCTTTGTTCAGTCGCAAAGTTACTTGTGGGCTAGGCTAATTATGTCATTTTATTTTTAAATATTTTAGGATGGATTTAGAGTAGGCTTCTCTAAGCTACTTTAGCCTTAGTATTAAGGAATTATCTGGTATTTAAGGAATTGCCCAGGGTCGACTAACGTCTTGGGTATTTTTATTTTATTTTATTTTATATTTTATTTTATATTTTATTTTATTTTATTTTATATGTTATGTTATGTTATGTTATGTTATTTTTTATTGAGATGGAGTTTTCACTCTTGTTGCCCAGGCCGGAGTGCAATGGCATGATCTCGGCTCACCGCAACCTCCACCTCCCAGGTTCAACCCATTCTCCTGCCTCAGCCTCCCAAGTAGCTGGGATTACAGGCATCTGCCTCCAAGCCTGGCTAATTTTGTATTTTTAGTAGAGACGGGGTTTCTTTATGTTGTTCATGCTGGTCTCAAACTCCCGATCTCAGGTAATCCACCCGCCTCGGCCTCCCAAAGTGCTAGGATTATAGGCATTAGCCACCGCACCCGGCCAGTCTTGGGTATTTTTAAAAGACTGTCTTCTCTGGCTGATCAGACATCATACGTCTCCTGAGTAAACTCACACAGTTCAGCTTATAGCTCTACAAAAATTTTTCCTTGATTTTAGAAGATTTAGCCTTTGTGTATTCATCTTACTATTCAATAACAACTCAAGTGGGCCCCATAGAAACTTCTGGAGAGTTTTTCTGTTTTGTTGTTGTTGTTGTCCTGGATGTGGATTTTGGCCATCGCCAACTCTCTGAACTCCATTTTCTGTTTCCAACTCATCAGGTCAACTGTACTCTGCTTTGAATTGCCTTTGCTGCCCTGAAATGTAGAAAGTACCTCCAAGGAGGAAACTAGGTTGATCATAATATTAATCTTATATTTTATTCTTTCAAGGATCTTAGTCTTGTGTTGCATGTAGACTAATGCTTAAACACAATGTAGCGGTATATTTTATCCAGTTTTCTTGTTGATTATGAAGGGAAATTAAATCCAGTAGTACCTCATGGCTGGAAGTGGAAGTTCATACTGTTTTCTTTTAAAGAAAAAAATCATGAATATTGTTTACTTCTCTTTTAAAATGATTTATAATTCATTTACCATGAAATTTATCCTTTTAAAGTGTACAATTCAGTAAATTTTATCATGTTAACAAGGTTATGCAGCTATCACTACTGTCTAACTCTAAACCATTTTCCACAACCCCAAAAGAAACCCTGCAACCACTAGCATTTACTTCCCATTCTCCCTAAATGCAGCCTTTGGATACCATTAAACTATTTTCTGACTCTTTGGAATTGCCTATTCTGAACATTTCTAATAAGTGATATGACATAATAATAATGTGTCTGGCTTCCTTAACTTGGCATATTGTTTTTAAGTTTCATCCATGTTATGGCATGTATGAATACTGTATTCCCTCTTACAGCTATGTAATATTCCATTGTAAGGATATAGAAATTTTGTTTATTCATTCATCAGTTGATGGGAATTTAGGTTGTTTTCAGTTTTGATTGTCGATAGTACTGCTGCTATGAATACTTGTGTACAAGTTTTTGGATAAACATCTTATTTCTCTGGAATAAAAACCTATGAACTATGACTAGAATTGGAATTTCTGGGGCATATGTTTCACTTTTTGGGGAACTACCAAACAGATTTCCAGAGTGGCTATACCAATTTACATTCTTACAAGCAATAGATGAGGAATTTAATTTCTTGACAATTTTGACAGCATTGGTTATCTTCCATTTTTTAAATTACTTACAGCTATCCTAATGGTTGTGAATTGGTATATCATTGTAGTTTAAATTTCCATTTTATTAATGACTAATGGTGTTGAGCATTATTACGTGGTTAAGGTTATGTGCATGTCTTGTTTGGAGAAAAGTCTATTCAAATCCATTGCCCATTTTTAAGTAGGTTATTTGTCTTTAGTTATTATTTTTGAGAGTTCTTTATATATTCTGGATACAAGACCCATGTCAGACATAACTTCACAATTTTTTTTCATTTGGTGAGTTTTCTTTGAACTTTCTAGTTTGTGTCGTTTAAACCTCAACAGTTTTTAATTTTGATAAAATTAAATATCTATTTTTCTTTGGTTACTTGTGTTTCAGGTGTCAAATCAGAGAAATTATTACCTAATCCAAAGTCACAAAGATTTACATATGTTTTGGTATGCTGTGTTTTCATTTTCATTTTAAAGCATTTTATAATTTGCCTTGTAATTCTTTCTTTGGTCCAATGGATATTAGGAATATGTTGTTGAACTTCCACTATTTTGTTAATTTTTCAAGTTTTATCGTGTTACTGATCTCTTATTTGATTCCATTGTAATCAGAAAACATAGTTTGCGTGATTCTAATCCTTTTAAATTTAGTGAGACTTGGTTTAGGGCCTAATACATGGTCTATCCTGGAGAATGTTCTATGTGCACTTGAGGAAACTGTATTCTACTGTTGTTTGGTGGAGTGTTTTATAAATACATTAAGTCTAGGTGACTTACAGAGTTTTTCAAGTCTTTTATTTCCTTGCTGATCTTCTATCTTAGTGTTCTACTTAAAAGTATTAAAATTTTTGTCTATTATTGTGAAACTGTCTATTTCTCCCTTGAATTACGTAAGTTTTTTCTTTATGTATTTTAGGACTCTGTTGCCATTTAATGAAATAAATAAACACATACACACATGTGTACAAAATTGTTTAATCTTCTTGATGGGTTTATGCTTGTATGATTACACAATGTCCTTCTCTCTCTATTAAACTATCACAAGGATGAAAAACCAAACACCGCATGTTCTCACTCATAGGTGGGAATTGAACAGTGAGAACACACGGACACAGGAAGGGGAACATCACACACCGGGGCCTGTTGTGGGGTGGGGGAAGGGGGGAGGGATAGCATTAGGAGACATACCTAATGTTAAATGATGAGTTAATGGGTGCAGCACACCAACATGGTACATGTAGACATATTTAACCTGCACGTTGTGCACAGGTACCCTAAAACTGAAAGTATTATATATATATATGTGTGTGTGTGTGTGTATATATATGCATATGTGTGTGTGTGTATATATATATATGTGTGTGTATATATATATAAAAAAAAGATGTTTTGTTATAAAGTCCATTTTATCTGATGTTGATATATCCACTCCAAGTCTCTTTTGCTTATGGCTGTTGGCATACTGTATATTTTTTTCATGAATCTTCTGTCAACCTATTTGTATGTTTGAATCAAAAGTGAGTTTTTTATAGGCATCATATAGATAAGTCATGTTTTCAATCCATTCTGCTTATATCTGCCTTTTAATTGAAGTATTTAATCTATTTACATTTAGTCAATAATAAGGTAGGGCATCTGCTACTCTGTTATTTGTTTCTATATGTCTTGTATCTTTTCTGTTTCTCTTTCTTATTATAGTCTTCTTTCATGTTAAACGTATGTTTGCTAGTATATCGTTTTAATTATCTCGTATTAGTGGTTTCCCTGGGGCTTAGAATTATCACCTTAACTTATAACAATCGTTTGGATTAATATCTATTTAATTTCAATAATATTTTTAAAACTTTGTTTCCATATAGCTCTGTTTTTACCCTTTCTCCGGGCTGTTATTGTCATACAAATTACATCTTTATACATGTTGTGCTGAACAACAAGTGGATTTGTAGGTGTTTCTTTGTGAAGTTATCTTCTAAATCAGGTAGGAGAAAAAAGTATTACAAATAAAATATATGTTTATGTATTTTACATTTACATATGCATTTACCTTTATTAGTCCTCTTTATTTCTTCATATGTATTCAAGTTACTGTCTAGGACTTTTACTTCAACCTAACGGGCTCTTTTTAGTATTTACTGTTAAGAACCAAACTACTTTTCTTTAATAAATGTTCCCTGGGTTGCTGTAAGCCTTTCCTTAATCTCTGGGATATGGAAACAGTGGCTCTGTAAATTTTTGTCAATTTTTCATTTCTTTATGGAAGAGGGATTTTAGATTAGCTCCTTACTTTATCATTTTTGGTGGCATAACACTCTATTTTGTAGGGTGTTTTTTCTTTTACCATTTTTACTGGATATATATTCAGTAGAAAATAAATCATTCTACCAAAAACAGACATGGACTTGTATGCTCATCACTGCACTATTCACAATAGCAAAGACATGGAATCAACCCAGATGTCCATCAGTGGTATAATAGTTTGGATTTATAAAAATGGTAAATATACACCATGGAATACTATGCAGCTATAAAAAAGAATAAAATCATGTTGTTTGCAGCAACATGGGTAGATCTGAAGGCCATAATCCTAAGCAAATTAACTCAGGAACAGAAAACCAAGTACTGCTTGTTCTTACCTATAACTAGGAGTTAAACATTGAGCTCATACAAATATAAATATGGTAACAGTAGACACTGTGGACTACTAGAGGGTGAAAAGGGAGCTTGGTTTAAAAACCACCTATCAGGTACTATGCTCACTACCTGTGAGATCCATACTCAGTATGTGAGGTTTGGAGTATGGATCCCATCTCATGTGTCAGCATCACACAAGATTCCCCTGTAACAAATCTACACATTTATCCCCTGTATCTAAAATAAAAGTTGAAAAGGAAAAAAAAATTCCAGGGATTTTGATGATCAGATGAATCTGATAACCACTCAACTAGTTGGCCTCTAAAGTCCTTTTGAATTAGATGTGCTGTAAACCTCACCTCCTCACCTCATGTGCTGTGAACCTCACCTCCTTCTACTTTATGTTTACATTTTTGGCTTTTTTGTTAAAATTATTTTTGCCTTCAGCGTTGATATTTCAAATAAGTGGAGTAGATAACAGTGTCATTCCTAGATAGCATTGTGTGCTTATGGCTGATATTAAACTTTTCAGCCATATATACTTTTTATATTCTTTATGAAAGTTTTCTTTACAACAATAATTATTATTTTTAAACAGTTTTTGCACCTATTGAAGTAACTATATATATATTATATATACAGTTTTTATTTTATTCTGTTAATACAGTGAATTGTATTAAATTATTATCAAATGTTCATTCAGTTCATCATCAACATTGCATTGTTGTGTGATCTCAAATGGATACTATTTTATTATTCTATTTTCCTGAATTTGTATTGCTCTGCGTTTAAAGGAATTTTGTATTTTTGTTTTTGAGCGAGATTGGCCTATAATTTTTCCTTTTTATATGACCCTTTTCAAATTTTGAAGTCAGAATTATTCTAGGTCATTATGTGAGTGGAGCAACATTTTCTCAGAATGAGGAAACAATGTCAGTCTGTTTCAGATGATAGTTTATTAATTTTTTAATTTTAATTTTCAGTTTTTGTGGGTAGATAGGTGTTCAGATGACACTCTTGTACTGAGAAAATCAACAGTTTATTTTCTCCTTATGACTTGCTTTACCCATTTCTTCATGAGGCTATATTTTCTACAGTTCATCATTTCCAATGTACATATATATATATGCATTTAATTTTATGTTACAGAATTAGGGAAGAAATTATTCAAGATAGACTCCTAGAAATACAATTATCAGCTCATGAATATGAACATAATTTGATAAATACAGCAAATTGCTTTCTAAAAGTTGTTCAGTAATTTTTGACCAAATAGCGTGTTTTCAAATTTTCTGTCTTATTTAGTAATATCCTTTTGTTTCACTCTTTATTAATCTAATAGGGGTCCATTTTTATTATCTGTTAGATCAATTTTTTTGCTACGTTTGTTTTCTATTTGTATATTTTTAGAAAATATTCTCATAATATTTGACTCACAAAACTTTATAGGTAATAAAATAAGTCTGACAGAGAGGGTTAAGTTCTAAAAACATGTATAATGGGTAAGAGAACATATGCGAATGTATGATGAGATTTATTTTGTTATCTTGCAGTGATATGTAACCAATAATTACCTTATTATCCTTACAATACTATAAAGTAGATATTATTATAATCCTAACTTTGTGTTAGAAGCAGCTACAATTTAGTGCTAAAGTTAGTGTCACAAGGCACACTGGTAGTCTGAAGGTTTGAATGCACAAAGAACATACGTATAACTGCTATATATTGCTTAAATAAGGATCTGATTACGGAAAACCTCTATCTAAGGATGTCTACCTGGTCTTTAAAATAAATTTTTATTAGTATTATTATTATTTTAAGAGACAGGGTCTTGCTCTATCACTCCGGCTGTAGTGCAACTATGTGATCATGGCTCACGGCAGCCTTGACCTCCTGGCCTCAAGTCATCCTCCTACCTCTAAAATAACAAAGTTGTGCCCAATTATATTCCCTGCTCTTTCTGAAGTATACATCAGCATGCTCACTTTTATCTTGCTACTTCAATCCCATGCTTGTGTTAGCAGTAACAATAATCAGTAGTAATTCACTATTTTGTTTTATATTAGGCTCTCACACCCAAACCCCAAGTCCTCATGCTCAAAAACCCAGGTTGCCTTGATTTGGTAATAACTTTAGCCCAGAATCCCTTTATCTCTCTGAATGGCAACATGTATAGTAGCTTTTAAGCTTGATGAGATTAAATTCCACATACCAATTTTGAGATAAATCTCAGGAAAGTAACAAAAGGGTGAAGAGGAGAAGCTTCCAAAACTTTTTAAAAAATAATTTAAAAAAGGGAATCACAGGAGTCTATAAAGGAACTATTTAAATATCATGATAATCCCCAAAGTCTCAGATAGCCAATCTCATGAATTGCAAAAGCCAATTAAAAAACAAACTTCGTTAAGTGAATTCATCTTGCTATGGTAGTTATTAACAGTATTTTGGTTGCTTCTCCCCCATATCAAGATGGTAAGAACTTTCAAATTGTTTACCCATAATTGCAAATGAGAACATATGTCGTGAGACAGAAATGTAGTGACCTCAAAGTTTGCAACAACTACATTTACCCTCATTTAATGTTCTGCCTCTATGCTTGCTTTGTCCTTATCTAAAGTGACTGTGCCAGTAAGCACTAGCACACATGCACGGGGCCTGAAGAAAACTAGATCCAAAGAAATGTAAATCCAGCAATGGGTCTAAGAAAATTAGAATTTTGTTTTCTCTAATCTTATACTTCTTCCTTTTCTTGAAAATCTTTATGTCAAAGGTTTTCAAATTCCATGCAACACAATATTTTGCCAAAATTATCGAATATTTTAATTATCACTACACAGTACTTGACCATACAACAGACATAAGTGGGTAAAACTGCCCAGATATAAAAATAGCTTGCTTTGGGATGTTATGGAAACATAGCCCATTAGAGCTGTAGAAAGACTTAGGAAATCTACAGAGAAGAGCAGGCGACAAAGACAAAAGTAAATGTTGTGACACAGAGTGAGTGCCCAGGAAATTTGATGAGCTTAATTGAGGAAAGGAGCCCAATCTTTAGCCCAGACTGATAGACCACGTTTCTTCTTCACATCTTCTGTTTAATTTTCACAGGCATTTCAGTTCTTCTGTTTCCAAGTCTAGTCCTCCTTTAGTCTCCCTTAACCCAGGTAACGGCATTTGTATTCCCGCAGCGGCTTCAGCCAGAAACTTCGCTCCTTCCATTTTCTCACTCCCACTTCCATCAAAGCTTTCTATTACAATTTCCCTTGTCTAAACCTTCCCTTTCTTTCTCCTTAAATGTTTCAGAGGGCTTCTAATAATCTCCAACTCTCTGCACTGATTTTTTTTCCAGTCAATTTCTCCTGAATGCTCAGAGCAGTCTTTAAGATAAATCTTTAAAAATAAGATAAATAAGTCAAACAACTTTAAAATGATAAACATGCAGTCATTCCTCTGTATACATGGGTTCTGTGTCTATGGATTCAATCAATCACAGATCAAAAGTATTTAGAAAAAAACAATTCCACAAATCTTCAAAATCAAAACTGAAATTTGCAACACACCAAGTACTACATTGAATTCACTTAAACGAAGTGATATGTAGACATTGTATTAGATATTATAAGTAATTTAGAGATGATTTAAAAGTATATGGGAGAATGTGCGTAGGTTATATGCAAATGCTACACCACTGTATACCAGGGAGTGAAGCATCCATGGGTTTTGGTATCTGCGGGGATCTTGGAACCAATTCCCCATAGACACCAAGGGACCATCATAGTCCCCATTGCTCTAGAAATATAATCCAGTCTCCATAACGAGCCCTTGATATCCTGTATTTTACATATTAACCTTCAGCTTCATCTCTTCTCACTCATTGGTCATTCACTAAATTCCTCCTTTCATTTTCTGAAACACATAATCCATTTCCACTTCAGGGAGTTTCCATTTCTCTCTTGTCTGCCTGAATATTGTTTCCTTCGGCTCTTCTATTGTATATCCTTCTCACTGGAACTAAATAAAAGATTATTCATTACACAGAGCAGAGAGAGGCTTTTTCTGAGCACCATTCCACCCTCTTCACTCCTTCGTTTTTTCTCATCTCACATTATTTACTACCTTTGTAACACTCATTAAACTTTTAATTTGCTCGTTTGATTGTCTTACATGTTTTTGTTTCTCTCTCCTTCCTGCATCTCCACTCCAAGACTGTGGGACTCGTGGGGAAAAACTGAGTGTCTTAGGATCACTATCATCACCCCAACACCTGGCCCAGAACCTAGCAAATAGTAGATGCCCACAGAATATTATTGATTCACTGAATAAATGAGTGTACAAGCTGCGAGGTGGTTACTTTTTACCTTTCAAAAATACCATAAAACTTTTTTTTTAAAAATGAGAATGTTATAATGGGGTCATACATATGTTTTTGTTGACACTGACTTCTTTTATTCAACATAATGCCTTTGAGATTCATCCCAGTTACTCTGTGAATCAATCGTTGGTTCCTTTAAATTGATGGGTGGTATTCTGCACTGACTCTGGACTTGGCCATGTGTCTTGTTCTGCTGAAAGGAATAATAGCACAAGAGAGTTTTGCATTGGGACTGCCCTCTATTGTTACTATTGGAATACTGAGGCCACCATGGAATTGAGCCTAAGCCAGTCTTTTGGAAGACAAGAAGCAATGATGTCCTGGTAAATGTTTAGGAGCTGGTTCTTGGGGTAAAGGGGGCAGAGAAGGCTCTGATTTGTAGTATTTTCCAATGTCTGTGGTACAAATACTCCCACTATGGCAGATTTCAAGCCACCAAGTGTATAATAACTACCTCACAAAACCCCTGATAATGTAAAACAAGCTCTCATTCAGGTATAAGTCAGCTCCAGCTGATGACAGATGAGAGACCATGTGGAGAGAATTTGGGGCCTGGCTGACAGTAAACCAGCTCATGTTGCTAACGTGGAGGCTACCAGACATATGAGGGTGGTCAGTATAGATTGTCCAGCTCACCCAGACTTACCAGATATCCTAGTAGAGATCAAACATCTTGGCCCAGACCAGAAAAGGTACTCATCTGGTTTGTGAACAAATATAAAATATAGAATGGTTCCTAGTTTAATTCAATAAATTTTGAGGTGGCTTAATATGGAGCAAAATCTAATGAATACAATTGGCTATCATTTCATTCCATATCACCTATGGGTATCTTGAATATTATAAACAAACAAATGATAAGCAGTTTCTGAAAAAAATGAGTCTGCAAGGCACCACAAAAAGTAGTAAAATTTTTGTTTTACTGAGAAAAGTGGCTACGTTGTTGTCATATTGCTAGTGTGCCGCTAGGTTCATGTGGAACTTGAATTATTTTTTTTAAACAGTGAAAATATAGGTTGTAATACCAGGAGTAAAAATAAACTGTCGACGCTAGCATCCCATCCTAGTTGATGTTGCATTTTTTTTTTCATTATATGTTGTTGTGACTATTGTTATAGAAAATTTCACACAACTTTCCTCTGTAATATACTGTATGTTAATACTAGCGGTCAGTGTTGAGAACCAGACCCAAAACTGAAACCAAATATTTGAAATACAAAGATTTAGAGATGTTCTGCTCCTTTTCTTTTAAGAAAAAACAGAATTTAAATCATCCTGGTGGCACGATAGGAGCCGAGCTAATTTTTTAAATTGAATTTTAATGCCGGATAATTTGCATAGAAATGAACCGAAATAGACCACTCAGAATTAGGTCCCTTCTTGTACAGTTGGACAGTAAGGAGATTTAACCGTTATGGACCTATGTAATGATAAGGGGAAGGAAGCACAGAAAACAGTCTTGATGATCATTCTCACACCCTAGAACAAGATATTTGGATTTTCTTCTTTACATGGGCTCTTAGGATATGTATATATGTACTGTATAAATTCATTTCTTACTTTGTAAAACCAAACCCATTCCCATTAGTATGAATTCCTTCAACTTTCTCTCTTAAGTATCTAACTTTCTTAACACATCATCTCCCAACTATAAATTCGTCTCTTCCCATTTATACACTAAATTCTTGAAATCAGCTATTACATCATGTCAGTTGTCCCCAGGTCATCATTTCCCATTGATTTCTCTTGAAGTTTTCTTTAGTTGTTTGTTTCATTCTCCACCCTTTTCTATTCTAGGCCCCTGTTGGCTCATTATCATGGCTACATTATCTGGGCTTTTCTGCCTCTAGCCTTTATTGAGATTGGAGAATAAAAGGAGGTGGCAGGAGATTAGAGGGAAAAAGGAGAGAAAGGTCTGGATTTTACTCAGTTTCTCCTCCCTGCCACTTCACTAGAATTCTTCTAGTAATCATCTATCCTTGAGTATTTATACCTTGTAGGTCCCTTTATGGCTCTAGCTCTCAACAATTTCTAACCCTCTACTTGTCTCTCCAGGCCAAGAGTAATAAAGCTTCCTGCTGGCTCTGGTGGTAGGATGCCTCATTTAATCCTGCCAAGATTTTTATAGATAGTTGATTCTCATATTATATTGAAAACCTTTGCCAAATAGGTTTTATGTTTTCTTCTGTGGCCTTGACTAATACACTTCTTGACCCATTGTAATGGGTCTGCTTGTTGCTCAACACTTATAAAAATGTGACCCACCAAGCTATTTCACTAAATAAATGGCTTCTGGTTTTAGGGGGAATTTTGTCATTCTCCTGTGAGAAGGTGTTAAAGGTACTTTTTTTTTAATAGCATGCTTTTTTTTCTGTATATTTTTCTATATATTCAATTACCCACTGAGCATCTCCACTTGTTTCCATATGCACACTTCAAATTCATTATGGACAATATTCAACTTATCTTTCCCTTATGTAACAATTCATAAAGACATTTTTTAAATGAATGAACTCCTGGAGTTGTGTGTTGTCTTGCTAGCTCCTCAAGCAAGAAAATTTTGCACCAATTTTGTTTCTCCCTTACTGTCAAATGTAGTCAAGTAATAGGCATTATCTATATAAACTTTACTTCTGAGTCTGTTCAATTCTATTTTACTATGATCCTCAACTAGCCCAACTTCATTACACACTGGATTGATGCAATAGGTGTCATCAACTTATCTCATTATCTTTATGATTTTTTATTTGTAATACATTTTCTGTAATCAATCAAATTGCTTAGTCTAAATATATAACATTAAACCTCCTAAAATACCTCAATCTTTCCATTGTCCTTTTAGCAAAGTTGAGATTTCTTAGTAAGACTTAACAACATCATTCTAAAATTGATTATTCTACCCAGGCTTATATCTCACTCTCTTTGTTATTAGTGTGAGTAATTCTAGCTAATGTAACAAAATATCATAAAATTTTAGGTACTTAGCCACATGAAATGATACATCTGCTCATGTACCTATGCTAAATAGTGTTATGGTTGGTGACTGGTCACCCGTCAGAGATTGAGCAACCCAGGTTTCTTCCATCTTTATTTTTGAAAAGTTTTATTTTGCTTTTAATTGTCACATAATAATTGCACATATTTATGGGGCACAGTGTGATGTTTCAATACATGCATATATTCAGTAATGATAGAATCAGGGTATTCAGCATATTCATTATCTAAAACATTGATCATTAGTTTGTGGTAAGGACTTTTAAAATCCTTTCCTCTAATTATTTTGAAATATGCAATATTAACTATAGTCACCCTGCAGCCAATAGAACAAATAAGTACTTGGGTGATGAAATTATTTTGTGCAACAAACTCCCATGACCCAAGTTTACCTATGTAACAAACCCGCACATGTACCTCTGAACTTAAAATAAAAGTTATTAAAAAAAAGAAATGCTACTGATATTTTTGGTTGATGCTGTATCCTGCAACTTTACTGAATTTATTTATCACTTCTTAGAGCTTTTTGGTTGAACCTTTATATAAAATCTATGTATAAAATCATGAAATAGAAACAATTTGACTTCCTTCTTTCCAAATAGATCCTTTTTATTTATTTTTCTTGCCTAATTTCTCTGGCTAGGACTTTAGTACCATGTTGAATAAAAGTGGTGAAAATTGGCATCTGTGTCTTGTTTCAGATCTTAGAGGAAAAGCTTTCAACTTTTCTCCAGTTAGCTGTAGTTTATCATTTTTGGCCTTTATTGTGTTGAGGTACATTTTGTTGAGAGTTTTAATCAAACAGCATTGTTGAATATTGTCAAATACTTTTTCTGTTTATCAAAGTGATAGATTAGCTTGTGTCCTTGATCCTGCTAATGTGCTATATCACATTTATTGTATTATGTAGGTTGTATTATCTAGAATGAATCCCATTTGATCATGGTGAATGATCTTTTTAATGTGCTGTTGAATTTGGTTTGCTAGTATTTTCTTCAGGATTTTTGCATCTATTTTTATCAGAGATATTGTCCTGTCGTTTCACATTTTGTTGTGTCCTTGACTGGTTTTTGTATCAGTTATGCCAGCATTGTAGAATGAGTTTGGACGAATTCTGTCATCTTCAATTATTTTGAAATAGTTTGAAAAGTACTGATAACATCTTTTAAATGTTTGGTAGATTTCAGTAGTGAAGCCATCATATCTGGAGCTTTTCTTTGATGGGAGACTTTTTATTATAGATTCTATGTTGTTGCTCACTATTGGTCTCTTCAGATTTTCTACTTTTTCATAAATCAATTTTGGTAGGTTGTGTATGTATATGTTGGCATGTAGTTGTTCATGATAGTCTCTTATAATCCTTTGTGTTGCTGTGACATCAGTTGTATACTGTTTTATTTCTGATTTTATTTGAACCTTCCATCTACTTTTCTAAGTTAATCTAATTAAAGGTTTGTTTCTGTTCAAGGATTTCTGTATTGTTTTAGTCACTATTCCACTTATATCCACTCTCATTTATTTCTTTTTTCTACTAATTTTGTGTTTGTTCTTGTTGTTCTAGTTCCTTGAGGGATGAGGTTAGACTGTTTATTTGAGATTTTTTTGTCTTTTATGGCATAGGTGTTTATTGCTGTAAACTTCCCTCTTGGAACTGCTTTTGCTGTATTCCATAAGTTTTCATATACTGTGTTTCCAATTTCATTTGTCTCATGAAGTGTTTGAATTTTCTTTTTAACTTATTCATTAATCCATTTGTTATAGAGGAGTGTGTTGTTAAATTCACATGTATTTAAATGGTTTCTAAAGTTTTTACTGTTAGTGATTTCTAGTTTTATTCCATCATGGTCAAAAGAGATACTTTATTTTGATTTTTACAGATTTGCTGAGATTTGTTTTGTGACCTAACATCTGATCTACCCTGAAGACACTTCCATGTGCTGATGAGGAGAATGCATACTCTTCAGCTGTTGAGTGGGATGTTCTGTGAATATCTGGTAGGTCCACATGATCTAGAGTGCGCTTTATATTTGTTGTTTTTTTTTTTGCTGAATTTTTGTCTAGATGATCTGTCCTTTGCAAAAAGTGAGATATCGAAGTCCTCTATTATTATTGCATTAGAGTCTGTCTCTCCCTTTACATCTAATAATATTTGCTTTATATGCCTGGGTGTTCTGGTTTGAGATTCATATATATTTGTAGTTGTTATATCCCCTTACTGAATTGATCCGTTCATCATATCATGACCATCTTTGTCTCTTTTTACAGTTTTTGACTAAAGTCTATTTTATCTGATCTAAGTATAGCTACTTTTGCTCTCTTTTGATTTCCATTTGCATGGCATATAGTTTTCTCTTCTTTATTTTTAGTCAATATGTGTCCTTACAGGTGAAGTAAGTCTCCTGTAAGCAGTATATAGTTGTATGTTTTTAAAATGCATTCAGCCATCTTTTAATTACAGAATTTAATACACTTATATTGAAGGTTATTATTGATAGTTATGGATTTACTGTTGCCATTTTGTTCATTGTTTTCTGGTTATTTTGTAGGTCTTTGTTTCTTTCTTCCTCTCTTCTGTTTGCTTTTGTGGTTTCATGGTTTTATTCCATTCTCTTTTTCATTTGCATATATGCTGTAACTTTTTTCTTTTTTGTTACTCTGGGGCTTACATAACAAATCTTATAGTTCTAAAGGTTTATTTTAAGCTAATAACAATTTAACTTTGATTGCCTGCAAATATTCTAGACTTTTACCCTTCAACCCAATTTATAATTTTCTTGTCTTAATTCACATCTTTTATGTGGTTTATTTCTAAAATCTTATTGTAGCTATGGTTGTTGTTGACCATTTTGACTTTTAACCTTCATACTGTATACCACCACTACAATAATGTAGCACTCAATTTAATTATGAGTTTACTTCTACCAGTGAGTTTAAATACTTTCATGGTAGTAATTAACATCCTTTCACCTCATGGTGGCAATTAACATCCTTTAAAACCGTCTTTTAAGCATTTCTTGTACAGCTCTTCTAGTGGTGATGAATTCCATCAGCTTTTGCTTGTCTGGGAAAGACTTTACTTCTCCTTCATATTTGAAGAATAACTTTGATGACTACACTGTTCTTGACTAGAAGTTTTATTTTTTTCTCTCAGCACTTTGAATATATTATCCCATTCTTTCCTGGTGTGCAAGGTTGAGAAATATTCTGAGAAATATGCTGATAGTCCGAGCAGCAAGATACAGCCATGAAGTCCCATATAGGGGGATTTCCTCATAAGAAAATGTCTTCGGCTGCAGGAGTTTGTAAGGCTGCTGTGCTAGCTTGGGTACAGCCTCATCACTGGGCATGAGTGCCTGTTCCTTGGGGAACAGGGTGCTGCCACATGGGCTCAGGTGCTAAGGTTACAGCTGTTGTGCTGGTCCTAGGCTCTGAGTAGACGGAGCCAAGATACCGCAGTCACTGGGATGGAAAGATGGAGTGCCTTCTTGGCAGTTTGTTTCCATGGGGTTAGAAGTTGTAGGTGCTCAGCTGCAGAGTGGTGCGCTACCATTAGTAGGTGTGGTGTAGTGGCAGTGAAGCCTAGGATATGGGAAGATAGAGTGGCTACTGGCCCCCAAATGAGAAGGCACCCTAGCAGTGGCTTCAGTCTCAAGATGTCATTACACTGCAGCAGCTTCGATAATGGGGCAGGATGAGACACAATGTGAGCTCCTTGTTTGGAGTAACATAGACATGTGAACTCCAGGCAACTCCTCAGGCTGGGCCTAGGACCTGTAAGGACTACAGTGATCTCCAGGAGCAAAGATTGTGGGTGTCCACATTTTAATTTGTGTTGCTGAGGGCCTCCTGCATACCTTTTCTCTGTAAGGAGAGTCTGCCCTGGCTCTGACCTCATCCCACTAGGAGAGAAAAGATGGTAAAGGCAGAGAGTGTTCCATTCCCTTTTTTATATGGCCATCCTGAGTCTCCGTGATCCACATGGTCTCTGCCATTTCCTTGTTGTACTCCAGGGCTCTCTTTCATATATTTTAGTTGAAATGTGGTTATTTATTTGTTTCTTTGGTCCTTTTGTGTGATGGCCGGGGAGGAGGTTGAGTGTTAGGAACTTCTAGTCAGCTATCTTATTGGTGTCACTTCCTCTTGCATCTTCTTGATTTAAGATTTATTTAGGATCCCAGAGTCTTCTGCATCCTCTTGGCAGACAAAGGACTAAAGAGTTAAGGCAGACTTCATTATTACTATGTTAGTCAAATTATTTCTTTTTGTTGATAAGAATATGATATTTTGTTGGTAAGAATAGGACATACGGCCTTGCTTAGAAGAAAGGTGACTAAGAATTGTAGTTCCGGAAGGGGAGCTATTTTCCAGTAACAGCTCTACACTCTAGAAGAAGATATAAGAAAATTGATGAATACTTAGTTCCCTGTAATTTACTCTGTCTCCTATAATCTGAGCTTTTAATTTCTCCAGTGCAGTGGTTATCTGATTATCCTTTGTAGATAATTTCCTTTGTAAGTAAATTTCTGTACTAGGGAGAACTTCACTTTTCTTCTTTGTCTACTAACATACTTCAGGCCTCAGATTTTTCTTACCTGCTCTTAAGTCTTTAACAAAGCAATTTAGACTCTATAGCTGTTTGTTTAACCTGCCTTTTCCACTAGGACTGGGATATTTTTCATTTTTCTCATCATTAAATTCCCAGTAGTTAGCAGAAATTCTGGATAGAATAAAAACTTTATTAATATTTATTGAAGAAATTCATACATCACTTAAGCCTGTTCTTTACGCATTTAATTTTTAGTAAACTCTTTACTGAGGTGTAACAGAAACATAAAAAATCACAAATCATAAGTGTATGTATAGTTTGATGAATGATGAATCACCATTGTATTAGTTTCCTATAGTAACAAATTACTACACATTGGGTGGCTCATAAGAACAGAAACATATTTTCTCTTAGTTATGGAGGACAGAAATTCAAAATCAGTATCACTGGATCAAAATCAAGATGTTAACAGGGCCACACTTCTTTCAGAAACTCTGGAGAAAAATCTGTTTCTTGCCATTTCCAGCTTCTGGTGTCCGTGAGGATTCCTCGGCTATTGGCCACATCACTCTCACATCTTCAAATCTCTTTGCTCCAACTTTATATCAATCTACCACTTTATGTATAAGGTCTCTCTTAGCCTTCCTCTTACACGGATACATGTGATTGAATTTTAGGCCCAGTTAGATAATCCAGGATAATCTCCAGATTTCAAGATTCATAAATTAAGCACATCAACAAATACCCCTTTTTTCAAATATAAGGTAAAATTTATAAATTTCAGGAATGAAGACATGAATACCTTTTGGGAGACTACCATACCTTCACATGAACTCAGCCACAAGACTATTTAATAGATTGATCTAAAGAACATTACCAGCCCCTAAGTTATTCTTCCTTTTAAACTTTCTATCAGTTTTTGACTTTGTTAACTGAAGAGTAATTAGTCCCCTGACTTCTAACAAAATGGATTACATTTGCCATTTTAGAATTTATATAAAGTAATACAGTTTGTTTTAACTATTGTCTGACTTTTTCCTCAGCATACATCTATGTTTTGGTGTACAGTTATAGTTCTTTTATTCTCGTTGTTATACGCGGTAATCTATTTTATTAATATACCAATATTTAGTCTATTGTTGATGGGCATATGGCTTGTATTACAGTTCTGCTACTAATAGAACTGCTATGAATATTTCATACATGCCTTTTAGTATATATTGTATGTTGGACATACAACTAGGAGAAAATTAGTAGAATTAGTGTGTGGTAGAGTAGTATATGTGTGTTCACTTTTGGTATATTCTTCCAGCTTTCCAAAACGATTGTGTAAATGCATGTTTCAGTAATAGTCTGTGAGAGTTTCTGTTGCTCCACATCCTAATTAACATCTAGGAGAGTATTACTTTTTCAGTTTAGCCATTCTGATGTATATAAAGAAATATTGCATTAAAATTTCAATATGTATATGAATAATTATTAATACAGTTAAGCAAACTTTCATATGCTTATTGAGCATTTGAATATCTCCTTTTGTAAAGGGCTTATCAAGTTTTTGCCCATTTATCCATTAGTCTGCTTTTTTCTTACTGATTTATGAGCGGACTTTTAGTATTTTCAGTAGAAAGTTTGAAAGGAGGAATATCTTGGGGGCTGCTTATATGCTTAGTAAATTTCTTTTTCCAAATTATTAGCTGCATTTTCACTCTCATAATGTCTTTAATGATGATTGATAATGTATTTTAATGAAGTCTAGTTTGTCATTTTTTCTTTCAGGTTTAAAATAATTTGTCATATTTAAGAAATCCTTGCATATACAAAAGTCATGAAAACATTCTCCTATATCTCCTATATCATCTTCTAAAAGCTTTATTTGTATTTATATAGAGATATATATTATTCTGAATTATTTTTGTGAATTTTGTGAATTTAGAGCCAAGCTTTTTTGTAGTTGTTTGCTCAAGGTAGGAGTATAATTGCCAAGCATCATATTTTTGTTTCTTCTCTTCATTATCCTATTTCTCATAGATCAGGTGACTATATACTTTCTTTTTTGTTCCCAGAATCTCTAATGTGTTTCACTAGCATGTTTCTTTTTTCTTTACCAATACAAGATTTCAATATATAGTCTTTTGTTTAACTTTTATTTTTATTTCAGGGGTATATGTGCAGGTTTGTTTTATAGGTAAATTATATGTCACAGATGTTTGTTATACAGATTACTCTGTTACCCAGGTAATAAGTATAGTACTCAATAGGTGGTTTTTGGATTTTCCCCCTTCTGACACCCTTCTCTCTGTATAGGCCCCAGTGTCTATTGTTTTCTTTTTCATGTCCATTCCTACTCAATGTTTAGCTCCCACTTATGAGTGACTACATGTGGTATTTGGTTTTTTGTTTCTGTTTCTGTGTGTCTTTGCTTAGGATAATGGCCTTCTGCTTCATCTATGTTGCTGCAAAGGACATGATATCATTCTTTTTTATGGCTGCATTGTATTCCATGGTGTATATGTATCTTGTTTTCTTCATCCAGTCTACTATTTATGGGCATCTAGGTTAATTCCATGTCTTTGGAAATGCAAAGAGGCAAGAATAGTCAAGAAAGTTTCAAAGGATGACATAGTCTACCATATATGAAGAGTTCTTGTGTCTTCTTTCAAAATTTGAAGAAAGTCTTGATATATGTAGCGTATGCCTTCCTTCAGAATTTCTTTGGATATTCTTTCCTCTTTGTATTTGCATATAAATTTTAGAATCAGCTTGTCAATTTGCTAAAATATATTATTAGAAATGTGATTGAGATTGCATTAAATCTATGGATCAATTTGGGAAAAATTAACCATTATCAAACAACATTGCTAAATGCACTAGTTAACTTTAATAGCTTAAAATATTTTCTACATATATACAGATACACAGAAATGTGTATATATATATATATATATATATACAGAAAAAAATGTTTTTCTAAAATTATATTCAACTCTTTCGGTTATTTTTAAATACACAATGAATTATAGTTAACTATAGTCACCCTACTGTGTTACCGAATACTAGACTTTATTCCTTGTGTCTAACTGTATTTTTGTACCCATTAACCATATCCTCTTTATATCTCCCTCCCCACTACCCTTCCTAATCTCCAGTAGCCATCATTCTACTTTCTCTATGAGCTCAATTTTTTTTAGCTGAGATATGAGTGAGAAATATGAGTGAGAACATGTGATAGTTGTCTTTTCATGCCTGATTTCCTTCACTTAACATGATGTCCTCCAGTTCCATCCATGCTTTGCAAATAACAGGATTTTATCATTTGTATAGCTGAAAAATATTTCACTGTGTATGTGCACCACAGTTTAATTGTCCGTTCGTCCATTGATAGACACTTTGGTTGATTCCATATTTGGCTATTGTGAATAGTGCTGAAATAAACATGAGAGAGCAGATATCTCTTCAATATACTGAATTCCTTTATTTTGGATATAGACCCAGGAATGAGATTACTGGATTATATAGTAGTACTATTTTTAGTTTTTTAAGGAACTTCCATAATGTTCTCCATAATGGCTGTACCAGTTTACATTCCCACCAAGAGCATACGAAGGTTCCCTTTTATCCACATCCTCACCAACATTAGTTAGGAAAAAAAAAGAAAAAAACACAATGTATGTTTCTTTAGTCAAGCTGTTCAGAAGCTGTCTATTAAGCTGACTTACACAAATATCACATGTTCTCACTCATATTTGGGAGCTAAAAAAATTGAACTCGGAGAGAATAGAATGGTGGCTGGGAAGGGTAGTGCGGAGGGAGAGATAAAGACGATATGGCTGATGGGTACAAAAATACAGTTAGAAGGAATAAGGTCTAGTATTCGGTAGCACAATAGGGTGACTATAATTAACAATAATTTACTGTATATTTAAAAATAACTAAAAGAGTTGAACTGGAATGCTCCTAACACAAAGAAATGATAAATGCTTGAGGTTATAGATGCCTCAGTTACCCAGATTTGATCATTACACATTGTATGCCTGTATCAAAACATCACATGTACCCCATAATATGTACAAAAAATTTCAACTTTTACGTTATATTGAGAGGGTACATGTACAGGTTTGTTTCATGGGTATATTGCATGATGCTGAAGTTTGAGGTATAAATGATCTCATCACCCAGGTAGTGAGCATAACTGACTGCTAAAATATCACTTACATTTTCTTATTTCACCTGACAATACTTAAGGTGTTCCTATTGCACTGTGTAGCTGAGATTATGTCATGAATGTTGTAGATCTATGGTAAAATACTTAAACATACACCTAGTTATGTGCTGCATGTCTTCCTGACTAAATTGGAAGATTCTCCAGACCACTAGATTTTGCCTTCCTTTGCATCCTCCACTACTGTTGGCACAAAGTTGGTACATTATTTTTGCTGAAATTGTCATGTTCATAATTAAAAATGTAACTGTTTAAATAAAAAAAGATATTGATAAGAAATTCTATAAAGAAAGGTGTATATCAACTTTGATAAGAAGATAAAACTGATGCATGACATAATACTAAAATAAAAATAAGGTAATATAAAAAAAATCAGAATAGTATCAAAATATATAAAATTGAAAGTGTGCTTTCCATCCCTGCTCTTACCTCTCCAGTTTCCCTTGCATGTATGCATACACATGCACAAACATAAACGCATCTGAATCTACTTTATTAATTTTATTTAATTTTTATTACCATATCTGTGGTTTCTTTAACCAAATACAAGCAGATTCAAATATAGATTAATACTTTTTGCCTCTTATCATTTAAAATGAGTATTCATTTTACATATCTGAACTTTTTTTGTTTACTTAATAGTATGGAAGAGAGCTTTTAATATCAGTACAGAGAGTTCTAATTATTTTTACCATTTCATATTATTTCACTCTATGGATAATTTATTTAATTTGTATCTTATTGATAGGTAATGAAGTTTTCTATTTATTTTATTATAGTGCCATGATAAGTAATAGTGAACATATACCATTTCTTGCGTATCCAGACATATTCATAGAATAAATCCTCAGTAATAAGATTTTATTTCAAAAGGTATGCATATTTGTAAATAGAAAATTGCCTTTATAAGTAGTTTAATGTTTATCTAAATGCCTAAATCTTTAGCTTCATATCTTACCAGTCTCCTAACCAGCATCTTTTTCTTCTAAACTGATGGATGAGATCTGCTTCTCAGAACACATCATGTTGTTTTACCCTCCACATTTTGCATATGCTCTTCCTTTTGCCTAGAATGCTCTCCCCTCAACCCTGCTGTCCTAAGATCCTATTTTAAGATTCTACTAGACTATCACCACATTCTGTTACATCAATTAACCTTCCTTTATACCTGTCATAATTGGCCAATCCCTCCTCTATATTCCAAAACTAACCTGCAGATACTTCTATCATTGCAGCTCATTTAATATTTCAACAAGTGCACGAGTATCTGTGTATGCCAGGCCTTCTGTTACTTGTTGGCAATAGAGAGTAAATATGATGTATTTCGCTCTACCCTCAAGGAATTCCAGTCTAGAGGGGGGATATAAAGGTATTCAATAAAGAATAGCAAAATCATTTCTAATTATAATTATGCTGTGCACTATTAGGAACATGTATAGAATAGCGAAAGAACATATAATGCCAGAACCTTCCCCGGTTGCTGTGGTCATTGGAAGACTTCTTGGAGAAATTCCATCAAGGTTTAGTCCTGAGGGTACATATACAGGACATGGGCAGATTGAGCAAATGGATATCATTATGTAGCTATATAGCATTTGGAAAAGGCCCCAACAGCAATGGAGCCTGGCACACTGGAAGACAAGGGAAGTTAGTGTTCAAGGAGGAGAAAAATGCAAAATAGGGCTGTGGAGGTAGGCAGAATCCTACATTGTAGTAATTTGTTGCTTTCTATTTCCCAGCCTCACTGCTATTTTTTCTGTAATCCATAAAATAATGCCATCACATTATAAACTTTCAGTAATAAATATTTGAGAATAAATAAATATATGATATTCATCAATAGTGGATGAAAATTGTCAAAATTAGTATCAAGTCAGAATGCTTCACACCTGGAAAAACAAGTGCCGAGCAGTGCCTCCCTCATGAGGGATATCTAGATCTCTTCGGCAATCCTTCCTGCTCCCCTCCAGGTGTTCTATCATCTTAAGGTCTAGGCTTCCACCAACTGCCACATCAGTGAAAATGCAAGAATTGCAATGCAGAGGAACAGATTTCCATAAACCAATAAGGTCATTTCAGAATATGGGAGGTAGAGAGACTCTGAGAAATTGCTTCAAGACATAAGGCATTGAGGAAAGAAGGTAATAAGAGGGAAAAGAGAGATTTCGGTCTGGAAATTACTTAGGCTAATAGTCCACATAACTCCACATAAGCCAAGTCTCAGTATGTTGGTCAAAACAAGCAAATTCAAAGTTATACAGGAGGGGTGGAAAGAGACAAAAAGAACAAGGATAACTTTTTTTCTGTAGCTCCAATACAGTCTTCAAGTGCAGACTGTGTGTTTAGCATCCTTTTATCCACTACAGGGAAAAATAAGATAAAACATCCTAAGCAAATCACCCGAGAAGTCTGTAAAAAGTTCTCACAGCAGAAACTGGATAAAAGTTAAGCAGCTGCTGATAGTCTGCCCCCACTTAATCAATGCTTCCCTATTACCTCTACAGTATGCCTAATGTCTTTATTATAGTAGCATCCAAGGCTCTGACCACCTCCTATCAGCACAGATTCTCTTTCCGCTACTACTAACTTAATATCGTGTGCTCCAGAAATAGTAAACCAAATGTAGGTCCTGAATTCATTGGGCATTTTATGCTCCTCTGCCTTTGTCCATGCTGTTCCCTTCCTGGCTTATTTTACTCCAACCTCTCATCCAGATCTCAAATTCAGCACTACATCTGATCTCCAAGCTTACTCTGACTTTGCCAGGGACATTTAGACTTGCCTTTTCCTAGGTTCCCATATCACTACATGCAAATTTACACCATGGCAATTATCTTTCCTCTTGTTAGAATATAATCTCTTCAAGGATAGGAAAGTTATGTTATCATTTGTTTCCTCAGTGCATCTCACAGATTCTGATATGTAAAAAGGGCCAAAAAACATTTCTTGGATTATCTTTACTGAGAGTAGCCGAAAAGGCAGAAAATTCAACTTATGACAGTCATCTCCTCCCTACTAATTCTGAGATACTTCACCTAGAGAAAAATCCTATCCTCTTATAATTAGACATATCCTTGGAAGAGCTAGCATAGCTCTTCAGTGTATAATGAAATGCCAATGACTGAAAACAGATTTCTGCTAGAGTACAAACAGAAAACGAATCAGGACTCAAGGAAGAGAGGTATAAAACAAGAAGAGGATAAAAGTATAACAGATTCTATGATCCTGCTTGACCTAAAGTCTCATACAGGAATAATTTGTAAAAACATTATATTCCTGGTGATTCAACAAATGCTAATGTTTGTTGAGAGTAAGGCATGAAAGGCTAGGAACAAGGGTGGATTACAGTAAAGTGAGAGTTAGAAATGCAAAAAAAGTTGTAGGCATGGTGGTAGAAAGGGCATGTTCTGTTTTGCACGAGGCTGCTCTATTCATGTAGGCAGAACTGCTGGTGTAATATACATGAATGGAGTGGCCTGGTGCAAAACAAAACAGAGAGATGAGGTCTCTGGTTATAATTCGATCTAAAAGCTGAGCTCCAACTTGGAATTCTGGCCAAATATTGCCGGGCTTATATTTGTTTGTTTCATTTTTCGTGAAAATAAATAAATCTGTATTTATTTGTGAAATTTTCCACTATCTAATTTTGGTAATTAACTTGATTCTTTATAAATCTTTTAGGGAACATGAAACACGTTGGGAATAGAGGACAGTTATGGCTTGCAGCCTGGTAACTTACAAACTCTGCTTACAAGATGATGAGAAAATTAGAATAGAGAAGCTAATTAACATTCCCCAAGCCACAAACCTGGAAAATGGTGAAAAGCTAGATTCAAATCAGGCAATCCAGTTTCAGTTATGGTGCTCTTGATCCCCACTCCAGGGATTCTTAGCTCTGTGTGTGTGTGTGTGTGTGTGTGTGCATATACAAATACATCATATATCCCTTTGGAAGTTTGGTGAAGTCTGGACCCTTCTCAGAATAATATCTTGTACACATAAGGTAAAATATACAGGGAATTACAAATGACCAATAAATATGTGGAAAAAATGCTCAACATCACTTATCATCAGGAAAGTGCAAATCAAAACCACAGTGATAGGCTGTCTCACCCCAGTTAGGATGGCTATTATCAAAAAGACAAAATAATAAATTCTGGTGAGGATGTGGAGAAAAGAGAACTCTTTTTTTTTTTTTTTTTGAGATGGCATCTTGCTCTGTTGCCTAGGCTGGAGTACAGTGGTGCCATCTCGGCTCACTGCAAGCTCTGCCTCCAGGGTTCACGCCACTCTCCTGCCTCAGCCTCCCGTGCAGCTGGGACTGCAAGCACCTGCCACCACGCCCGGCTAAGTTTTTGTATTTTTAGTAGAGACAGGGTTTCACCATGTTAGCCAGGATGGTCTCAATCTCCTGACCTCATGATCCGCCTGTCTCGGCCTCCCAAAGTGCTGGGATTACAGGCGTGAGCCAGAAAAAGATCTCTTATACGCTATTGGTGGGAAAATAAACTAGCACAGCCACTATGAAGAACAATACAGAGTTTCCTTTAAAAACCAAACCAAAAGAAAACAAAAAAACTACAAATAGAACTACATATGATCCATCTATCCCACTACTGGGCATTTATCCAAAGGAAAGAAAATCAGTATATCAAAGAGACATTTGTAGCCTCATATTTATTGCAGCACTATTCACAATAACCAAGACACGGAATCAACCCGTGTCTGACAGCAGATGAAGAGATTTTTTTAATGCAGTACAAATATACAATGGAATATTACTCAGCTATAAAAATAACAATCATGTTATTTGCAACAACATGTATGAGACTGGGGTACATTATGTTAAGTGAAATAAAGCAGGAACAAAAAGCTGTTCATCACATGTTCTCATTCTTCTGTGGAAATTTTAAAAAGTTAATCTTGGCCAGGCGCGGTGGCTCACGCATGTAATCCCAGCACTTTGGGAGGCCGAAGCAGGTGGATCGCCTGTCAGGAGTTTGAGACCAGCCTGGCCGACATGGCGAAACTCTGTCTCTACTAAAAATACAAAAATTAGCCGGGCATGGTTGCGGGTGCCTGCGTTCCCAGCTATTCCGGGAGGCTGAGGCAGGAGAATCGCTTGAACCCCGGAGGCAGAGGTTGCAGTGAGCAGAGATCGTGCTATTGCACTCCAGCCTATGCAACAGGGCGAGATTCCGTTTCAAAAACAAAAACAAAAACAAAACAAAAAAAAACAACAAAAAAACTTGATCTTACAGAAGGAAAAAGCAGAATAGAGATTACTAGAGGCTGAAAAATGTAGAGAAAAAAGGAGAAAAGAGACATTTGTTAAAGGACACAAAATCACAGCTAGATTAGAGACATAAGTTCTTATGTTTTATAGCACTGTAGGATGACTATAGCCAAAAATAATATTCTTTATATTTTCAAATAGCTAGAAGAAAAGATATCAACTATTCCCAACAAAAAATGATAAATATTTGAAATGATGGGTATGCTAGCTACCCTGATCTTATCTCTACATATTATATGTATCACATCACTATGTACCACATAAATATGTAGAATTATTGTCAATTAAAAATAAATTAAACTTAAGAATATAAGAACACAAAGAAAATCAATTATACTAAACTGTAGTATTCAAATATTTTTTCAATGGTGATATAGTAATACAAGTGCTTTCTGAACACACTGAATAAGATCTAGTGAGAATCTAATAGCTAAATCAATTTTAAAATAGTAATGTTCCATAAACAAAACTAAAAACAAAAACCACATGATTATCTCAGTAGATGCAGAAAAGGCTTTCAATAAAAGTCAGCATTCCTTCATGATAAAAAGACTCCACAGACTAGACTTTGAAGGAACATACCTCAAAGTATTCAGCCATATATGACAAACCCACAGCCAACATTATACTGAGTTGGCAAAAGCTGGAAGCATTCCACTTGAAAACTGGCACAAGACAAGGATGCCCTCTCTCACCACTCCTATTCAACATAATATTGGAAGTTCTGGCCAGGGCAATTGGGCAAGAGAAAGAAATACAGGGCATTCAGATAGGAAGAGAGGAAGTCAAACTATCCCTGTTTGCAGATGACATGATCCTGTATCTGGAAAACCTCATAATCTGAGCCCAAAAGATTCTTAAGCTGATAAACGACTTTAGCAAAGTCTTGGGATACAAAATCAATGTTCAGAAATCACTAGTATTCCTATACATGAACAACAGTCAGGCTGAGAGCCAAATCAGGAATGAAATTCCATTTGCAATTGTCACAAAAAGAATAAAACACCTAGGAATAAAGCTAACTAGGGAGGTGAAATATTTTTACAAGAAGAACTACAAAACACTGCTCAAAGAAACCAGAGATGACACAAACAAATGGAAAAATACTCCATGCTCATGGATAGGAAGAATCAATATCGTTAAAAGGGCCATACTGCCCAACGCAATTTATAGATACAGTGCTATTTCCATCAAACTACCATTGACATTCTTCACAGAACTAGAGAAAACTATTTTAAAATTCATATAGAACCATAAAAGAGACTGAATAATCAAGGCAATCCTAAGCAAAACTAACAAAGATGAAGGCATCATGCTCCCTGAATTCAAACTATGTTACAGGGCTACAGTAACCAAAACAGTTTGGTACTGGCACAAAAATAGACACATAGACTAAGAAACAGAATAGAGAACCCAGAAATAAGACCACACACCTACAACTATCTGATATTTGACAAACCTGACAAAAACAAGCAATGGAAAATGAATTCTCCATTCAATAAATGGTGTTGGGATAGCTGGCTAGCCATTGTCTTAGTAGCCTAGACAACTGCCTTGTCTAGGGAGATGGCAGCAGAGATGAAGAGACATAAATTAAGTCAATATATATTTTTAAAATAGGAGGACTATTTAGTGGATTGTATGGAGTAGTGGATGAGAAAAAAGGAGAATCAAAATTGTGAATTTATTAATAGCTAACTATTTATTTGACTGCGTCCATTTTTCCTCTCATTCTACGTCCAATTTCTTCTCTTTGTACCTCTGATTCATCTTCCTTCTTTGATGACAAGGCCTCTAAAGTGAGTCACCTAAACTGCAGTCTGAGGAGGAGTCAAGGGTACTGCAAATGTGAGAGCCATATTCAGATACTGGCATGTGGAACAAGTTGAAGAATGGCTAATCTGATGTGCTTTATTTATCCAGAAATTTTAACTAGGCTCCATGAGTAAGGCTTTGAGGGCACAGTTCAGGGCTTAGCTGATTCCCCCCAGATGAGCTCTTCTACCAGAAATTCCCTGGTAGAGGTTATTTATTCTCCAGCTTTAGGGCTTTTATTAGATGAAATGTCTTACTTCATGCTTTAATTTTATGGTTCTATTTTTAACAATTTTCTGAACAGTACATTCTACTATGTCTCAAAATAAACAATTTGTTATATTTTTATAAATCTGGACAAAGTCTGCCTTGTTTATTAACGTGTTTTTAAAAAATTCAATAGATAACTATTAAGTCATTTACTTCTCAGTTAATTTATAGAAGACAGCATTTCCATTACTATCTTTTGAATAGGTAAGAGATGAAGGACAAAATACTTCAGACTTTTAAACTATGTTTATTTTATTTAAAATCATTGCTGTGAAAAAAAAAACAAAAAACAAGACATTGACCTATTGAACATAGTGTTATTTATTATTTTTCCTTTTATGCAATCTTGGCATATTCTTCAATTCAAAATAAGAAACCCCAAAAGTATGTAATACTTCTTTGGAAAAATATGCAAAGGCCAACACATACAAAGGACAATGCTAGCTACAGAAATGCATCAAAGACTAATAATAATTGACAAAAATCCAGTATTTTAACAATAATTAATACTAGGTAAATTGATACATCCTATTACAGTATGAAATTCTGCCATTTAATTTCAAGTAAGAACCCTTATTTCCATTCTAGTACCTGCTGTCTTATGCATGTTTAACACAACAGCAACAATAATATAAGTAGTTAGTATATATTAAAGCATTAATGAACACCAAGCATTGTTAAATACATTACATGTATTTTTGCTTAATTTTCACAACATTACTAATGGTTAAATATTATTACATTTTGTAGGTAAAAAAACTGAGGCTTAGAAACATTGAAAAAAACTTGCTCAACGTTGCAAAACAAGAAATTTGTGACACTGGAATTGACATCTACAAGGGACTGATGTAACTAATTGCTGGATACATGTCCCTCAAAGACACAGAAACAGATCTTGTATTCTAGTGGATCTCCAGCACCCAGTGAGGGCCTGAAACAGAGTACATGTCCAACAAATAATTATTGAAGTAAAGATTGACATTTCAGGAGCAGAGATTAATATTCAAAAACAAAGATGAGAATTTTGGCAGAAAAGTCAAAATGAGGTAAAAGTACATTTCCACCTTAACTTTTTTTTATTTGCTTAGCTGACATAAGGAAGAGTTTATAATTTGTTTCTTTTAAATTTTATTATTATTATACTTTAAGTTTTAGGGTACATGTGCACAATGTGCAGGTTTGTTACATATGTATACATGTGCCATGCTGGTGTGCTGCACCCACTAACTCATCATCTAGCATTAGGTATATCTCCCAATGCTATCCCTCCCCCTTCCCCCCACCGCACAACAGTCCCCAGAGTGTGATGTTCCCCTTCCTGTGTCCATGTGTTCTCATTGTTCAGTTCCCACCTATGACTGAGAATATGCAGTGTTTGGTTTTTTGTCCTTGGGATAGTTTACTGAGAATGATGATTTCCAATTTCATCCATGTCCCTACAAAGGACATGAACGCATCATTTTTTATGGCTGCATAGTATTCCATGGTGTATATGTGCCACATTTTCTTAATCCAGTCTATCATTGTTGGACATTTGGGTTGGTTCCAAGTCTTTGCTATTGTGAATAGTGCCACAATAAACATACGTGTGCATGTGTCTTTATAGAAGCATGATTTATAGTCCTTTGGGTATATACCCAGTAATGGGATGGCTGGGTCAAATGCTATTTCTAGTTCTATATCCCTGAGGAATCGCCACACTGACTTCCACAATGGTTGAACTAGTTTACAGTCCCACCAACAGTGTAAAAGTGTTCCTATTTCTCCACATCCTCTCCAGCATCTGTTGTTTCCTGACTTTTTAATGATTGCCATTCTAACTGGTGTGACCTGGTATCTCATTGTGGTTTTGATTTGCATTTCTCTGATGGCCAGTGATGATGAGCATTTTTTCATGTGTTTTTTGGCTGCATAAATGTCTTCTTTTGAGAAGTGTCTGTTCATGTCCTTTGCCCACTTTTTGATGGGGTTGTTTGTTTTTTTCTTGTAAATTTGTTTGAGTTCATTGTAGATTCTGGATATTAGTCCTTTGTCAGATGAGTAGGTTGCAAAAATTTTCTCCATTTTATAGGTTGCCTGTTCACTCTGATGGTAGTTTCTTTTGCTGTGCAGAAGCTCTTTAGTTTAATTAGATCCCAGAAACCAACGAGAACAGAGACACAACATACCAGAATCTCTGGGACACATTCAAAGCAGTGTGTAGAGGGAAATTTATAGTGCTAAATGCCCACAAGAGAAAGCAGGAAAGATCCAAAATTGACACCCTAACATCACAATTAAAAGAATTAGAAAAGCAAGAGCAAATACATTCAAAAGCTAGCAGAAGGCAAGAAATAACTAAAATCAGAGCAGAGCTGAAGGAAATAGAGACACAAAAAGCCCTTCAAAAAATTAATCCAGGAGCTGGTTTTTTGAAGGATCAACAAAATTGATAGACCACTAGCAAGACTAATAAGAAAAGAGAGAAGAATCAAATAGACGCAATACAAAATGATGAAGGGGATATCACTACCGATCCCACAGAAATACAAACTACCATCAGAGACTACTACAAACACCTCTACGCAAATAAACTAGAAAATCTAGAATAAATGGATAAATTCCTCGACATATACACCCCCCCAAGACTAAACCAGGAAGACGTTGAATCTCTGAATAGACCAATAACAGGCTCTGAAATTGTGGCAATAATCAATAGCTTACCAACCAAAAAGAGTCCAGGACCAGATGGATTCACAGCCGAATTCTACCAGAGGTACAAGGAGGAACTGGTACCATTCCTTCTGAAACTATTCCAATCAATAGAAAAAGAGGGAATCCTCCCTAACTCATTTTATGAGGCCAGCATCATCCTGATACCAAAGCCTGGCAGAGACACATCCAAATAAGGGAATTTTAGATCAATATCCTTGATGAACATTGATGCAAAAATCCTCAATAAAATACTGGCAAACCAAATCCAGCAGCACATCAAACAGCTTATCCACCATGATCAAGTGGGCTTCATCCCTGGGATGCAAGGCTGGTTCAATATACACAAATCAATAAATGTAATCCAGCATATAAACAGAACCAAAGACGAAAACCACATGATTATCTCAATAGATGCAGAAAAGGCCTTTGACAAAATTCAACAATGCTTCATGCTAAAAACTCTCAATAAATTAGGTATTGATGGGCTGTATCTCAAAATAATAAGAGCTATCTATGACAAACCCACAGCCAATATCATACTGAATGGGCAAAAACAGGAAGCATTCCCTTTGAAAACTGGCACAAGACAGGGATGCCCTCTCTTACCACTCCTATTCAACATAGTGTTGGAAATTCTGGCCAGGTCAATTAGGCGGGAGAAGGAAATAAAGGGTATTCAATTAGGAAAAGAGGAAGTCAAGTTGTCCCTGTTTGCAGATGACATGATTGTATATCTAGAAAACCCCATTGTCTCAGAACAAAATCTCCTTAAGCTGATAAGCAACTTCAGTAAAGTCTCAGGATACAAAATCAATGTACAAAATTCACAAGCATTCTTATACACCAATAACAAACAGAGAGCCAAATCATGAGTGAACTCCCATTCACAATTGCTTCAAAGAGAATAAAATATCTGGGAATCCAACTTACAAGGGACGTGAAAGACCTCTTCAAGGAGAACTACAAACCACTGCTCAAGGAAATAAAAGAGGATACAAACAAATGGAAGAACATTCCATGCTCATGGGTAGGAAGAATCAATATCGTGAAAATGGCCATACTGCCCAAGGTTATTTACAGATTCAATGCCATCCCCATCAAGCTACCAATGACTTTCTTCACAGAATTGGAAAAAACTACTTTAAAGTTCATATGGAACCAAAAAAGAGCCCGCATCGCCCAGTCAATCCTAAGCCAAAAGAACAAAGCTGGAGGCATCATGCTACCTGACTTCAAACTATACTACAAGGCTACAGTCACCAAAGCAGCATGGTAGTGGTACGAAAACAGAGATATAGATCAATGGAACAGAACACAGCCCTCAGAAATAATGCCACATATCTACAACTATCTGATCTTTGACAAACCTGAGAAAAATAAGCAATGAGGAAAGCCTTCCCTATTTAATAAATGGTGCTGGGAAAAGTGGCTAGCCATATGTAGAAAGCTGAAACTGGATCCCTTCCTTACATCTTATACAAAAATCAATTCAAGATGGATTAAAGACTTAAACGTTATACTTAAAACCATAAAAACCCTAGAAGAAAACCTAGGCATCACCATTCAGGACATAGGCATGGGCAAGGACTTTATGTCTATAATTTGTTAAAATGAACTAGTGTTTCAAATTTAAAATGTGGTTTTCTATCTAGCTCCAACACTACATTTCTTCATAAGCTTCTGCACATTATTTAATGTTAAATATTTGGATTGGAGGTTGTGTTGAAGCATGTTTTACAATTATCTTGGACTTTTAAGTGGCAAAACTATTAATGCCATTTCTTTCTTTGCAAGGCAAAATCGTGTTTTTCTTATGCTACTCGCTGTTCAAATCTATGATGACTGATTGCTTCCCGAACTCTTTTTATATACGTCAGTCATTTTAAGTAGACACATTTTTATCAGTATATCAAAATACCATGCAATCTAACCTAGTTTTGTCACCCCTACCATATTAGTAATGAAAAACTGGAAAACGTTCTATTTGTTTTTCTGTCATATGTCTTAACAAGCTGCAGTCTTAGAGACATGCTAAAACTAGAATATCGAATTTAAGCTGCTAGTGACTTTTTTTGAAAGAAGTTATTCTTCAAAGGCATACTACTTTAATATAAGATGTATTTTGGGAAGAAGTTTTAGGGAAATAGAAAAGACATTTTTAGAACCCATTCTGTATTACTTTCCATAAAGCAGTCATGACAAATATTTAATTTACCTTTTACAATATTTTTAGAGATGAAAAAGGGAGAGAGGTAAAGTGAATCCCCAGGGATAATACAACTAGGAAATGACAGAATCAAGATTTAATTCCAGGGTCCATGTTTGTCTACAGAAATGTCTTTGCCCCTTACAGTGATTCAGCCTTAAATCTGTCCTGTGAATTCTCTGGACCTTCAATACTTCAGCTGTTAGAAAATTGGACTGGCTGGCTGATTTCCGAAGACTCTCTTGTAATAAAAAATCTATTTAACATGATCAATAATATACCAAATTAGGGAGAATCATGCTATGTATTTCTTAAATTCTTTTTTCCCTTTCTTTCCATAGGTTATATTATGTTGAAAATTAGACACAAAGCTTCTTCTAAGACTAATAATATGCTGCAATATTTATTTTGGAAATGAAAAACTTATGATTAATTTAATAGCTAACATTTTTCCCAAACATTGAGTCTTGGTAGTAAATAAATTCATCATACTTATAATTTTCAGCCCGATTTTGAAAGCCAGTCAGATTTGAGTAGTTTACTATGATTTAAACTTTACAAATTATTATTTGATTATTTACTATATTAATTATGAAGTGTGATAGTGGTATAAACACCTATTAAGAAACTGTATTGTTAAATTTCTGAATCTTTGAACTGTTCTCTTATTTTCAGAGTTGACACAGAACTCAAACAACTGAACCCCTTAAATCAAGATTGTTGAACATTACCTAAAATAATCTCTTCACAGTATAAATTTTCCCATAAAACTATTTCCAGTGTTATACTTGTTTTGTCCTACACTGCTAATTATACTTCTAAATTAATCTAAACACCATCAGAGTACCACAAGGCTGTACAGAATGGGAGTATTCTGGATTAGAAAACAGGAGATTCATATTTTATCTCAGGTTTCTTTAATTAGTCTTAATCCGAGGTATGTTTGTAGGATCCAGAGGTCTATGAAGTCCTGAATTTATGTTCACAATTTTGATGATATGTTCATTTTTCTATGAAAATCACCTTTACATTTCACCAGATTATCAAATAGACCCATAACTCAAAAGGTTTGTAAACACTGCGCTAACTTTTCGTCAAGATGTCGCACATTTCTTATCCCTGACTTCTTTTCATAAATTTAAACTAAATTATTTGAAAGGTAAATTCTAAGTTTAATTTTTTGATTGCTCTAAGAACATAACTGTTGATATTATATCTCACAAAGGAAATCGCTATTTATTGCATGAAGTATCACGGAGCAGTTTTCCCAAGACTGAAATACTGAATATTCAGTTTCTTCTTCATTGCTGTCTTCAATTCCTGGTTTCTCAAAGTATAGATAAGTGGATCCAGAAAGGGAGTGAAGATGGTATAGAAAACAGAGAGAATTTTGTCTACCAGGAAGTTTGTGGAAGGCCACACATAAATGAAAATACAGGGTCCAAAGAACATTAACACAACAATAAAATGTGCTGTACAGGTAGAAAGAGCCTTGGAGGATCCTGTGGAGGAGTAGTCCCTGACAATATTAAGAACAATGATGTAGGAGGTGAGCAAAAGCAGAAAACTTATAAGAGCAATCACACCACTGGTTGAAATCATGGAGGTCCCAAGAACATAAATATCTATACAAGCTAACTGGATGACCAAAGGAAGATCACAGAAAAAACTGTCTACAACATTGGGAACACAGAAGGGCAAATAGAGGGAAAAACTAATTGGCTCATTGTATGGAGAAAGCCCACTGTCCAACAAGAAAGTGCCACAAGCTCAACACACACTCTTTGGCTCATAATTGTTGAATAGTGGAGAGGTTTACATATGGCAATATACCTGTCAAAAGACATGGAGATCAGCAGCACAATCTCAGTCCCATTGAAGAGGTGTAAAAAAAAGATCTGAGAAATGCAGCCTTCAAAAGAGATGGTCTTACGCAGAGCAAAAAAGTCCATAATCATCTTTGGTGTGGCAAAGGAGGACAGGCACATGTCAATGAGACAGGTTGCTGAGCAGGAAGTACATGCAAGAGTGAAGGTGTGAGGTGGATAGGACAGTGAGCAAAATCAGGCAGTTGCCCAACATGGTCATTAAATAGAAGACAGAAAACACCACAAAAAAAGAATATCTGGAGTTCAGGAGAATCAGTAAGTCCAAGTAACATGAATTCAGATACTCTGGAATAGTTGAACCCCTCCATTCATCTGCAGACTCGGCTTTATAATTGTAAAAGGAACAAAATTACAGAGTTTGAAAATGTGATATTTCTACAACCACATATTAACTTATCATTCGCTTGAAGATTGATTACTAGAATCCAACTAAAAATTCTCAGGGTAAACATTTTTGTGGGGAATCACTTAACGGTTGCTACCAGATATAATCTGAAAAGTTTAACCTCTTGGTTTTGACCAGCATCAGTACACGTTGAGCTGTAGTCATCACATGCCCATACAATTATACACCTATCTGAATATTACTTAAAGAGTTATGTAATACACATTTATTGAGGCAGATTACATTACATTTGTGTGCTCTACTGAATAAGGCATGTAAATAAAACTAAAAATAAAATAAGTGTTGAACTCTCAAAGGTTTCTCTTACACACAAAAATGTGAATATTTTGAATCAACTATTGTTAAACACTAGACTTAACTAAAACTTTAATGATTTCAGAAGATCCTTTTAATATCTTATGAGGGTGATAAATTATTTAATTTTTAATTTCTTAATTCCATAAGACAACTGATAACCAAAAGGCATTCTTGTAACCTACAAGAGTTATTCTCCACTTTTGGTAATTTATTATTTCATAGAAACATGTTTTAAAAATAGAATCTCCCTCCTTTAATTCTCTTCATTCTACCCAAAACTATATTTTAAACTAGAAAAAACAAAAAAGATACATTAAGAACTCAGAATTATTTTTCAAAATTAATTTTTTCATTTACAGTGCTTCCCAAGTTCTAGAAATTTTATTTCCTATGGAATATCAATGTCTTTACCAAACAGTCAAAAGTGTGGTACAAAGCAAATGAAACTTAGCCCTAGTAAATGAAAGCTAATTTTGTGACCAGGTAGGGTTTACTTTGCCAGCCACCTTATGAAATTTAAGCCTTTGACTACAGAAATTTTAGCTGAGTAACTGGAAATTTGTCCGGGTTGCTGGAAAATTTGATGAAACCAAAATTAATTAAGTAAAAAAATATAGTGTTAGATCAGGCATTTATAAGTCTATATGCATCTAAATCTTTTTTTTAGTTAAATTGCTTTTTCCACATGTAAAACTACATGAATTCCCTTGTTATATTACACATTTGAATATTTCACTTTATATATTTGAATATTTATCTAGTTTTGATAATAATTTAATTATAATAGATAATGCAATTTTATCTAATCCTGTATTCTAACTTATCCGTCTTTGAAAATGCAATATTTCATTCCTTCTTCAATGAAAGTTTTCAAGGTACACTAAAAAAGATTTCATTATGTCAGTGAAATGTGGTGGACGAATGTCAAAAATTTTAAAATATCAATATACTAATAATTAAGTTATAGTCAATATGCTTAGAAAAGAATAAAATCATTGTTATAAACTCAAAGAATGAACAAATGGAAAAAGAGTCAAAAATGGGCCGGGCACAGTGGCTGATGCCTGTAATGCTAGCATTGTGGGAGGCTGAGGCAGGCGGATGGCTTGAGCGCAGGAGTTTAAGACCAGCCTGGCCACCATGGCGAAACCCTGTCTCTACTAAAAATACAGAAATTTACCAAGCATAGTGGCACACACCTGTAATCCCACACCCGCTTCTCGGGTGGCTAAGGCAGGGGAATCCTTTGAACCTGGGAGGAGGAGGCAGAGGCTACAGTGAGCCGAGAACATGCCACTGCACTCCGGCTTGAGCACCAAGTGAGTACCTGTCTCAAAAAAAAAAAAAGAAAAGAAAAGAATTATTTGACTTTTATTTTCTTCATTCTCTTCCATTAATTTATTCCCAATGATCCTTCCAAAAATTCTTGAAAATAAATAATAAAAAAGAAAATCTTGCATTATGAATGCCTGAGACTACTGACTATTGAAATTTTAGATTGTAGATCAATACACATATAGATTTAACTGTCTGACAGTGCCAATGTATCAATTCAGTGAAAAAATAAGTTTTATGATTATGTGCCCCCTTTTTTCTGAATTAACTGATTGGCTGATTAAATTTGCAGATTAGCTGATTGCTTTTAGTTAAAAGTAGTGGCATGGTTTCTAGTCTAAAGAAAAAGTCTTATCTGATTTGCAGTAAAAACTAAAACAAGTGTTCCAAAACAATTTTGGCTTCTTTTTTGGATAACTATCACAAATTTTACATGGACTACACATTTTGATTTTGGAATAGAAGGATTATACCAATTGTTCTGTTGCAGCAACTTTCAGAGTCCAGTTAGAAGTGGAAAAATAAAAATGGGAAAAAATCTGATTCATTTTTAAAATTTTTAATTTGTTTTTAATTGTTGCCGTGCAGAAGCAAATGTACTGGAAATGAATTGTACTCAGTTAATTATAATTTACCTTATTATTCCATCCTTAACTCATTCTGTGATTGAACACTAAATATCAAAATTTTAAATATTACTTTCACGGCCGGGTGGAATGGCTCATGCCTGTAATCCCAGCACTTTGGGAGGCCGAGATGGGTGGATCACTTGAGGCCAGGAGTTCAAGACCAGCCTGGTCAACAATGGTGAAACCCCGTCTCTACTAAAAATACAAAAATTAGCCATGTGTGGTGGTGGGCATCTGTAATCCCGGCACCTGTAATCCCAGCTACTTGGGAGGCTGAGGCAGGAGAACTGCTTGAACCCAGAAGATGGAGATTGCAGTGAGCAGAGATCACACCACTCACTCCAACCTGGGAGACAGAGCAAGACTCCATCTCAAAAATAAAAGTACAAATAAATGTTACCCTCAGCAATATTTTTCCTTTAGATGACCTCATGTTTTCCCATGTGGAGGAAAATCTGGTTACATCTCCATTTATTTGCACATATTTAAATTGTTTTGTCAATATTGAAAAATTATTTTGGCCGGGTGCAGTGGCTCACACCTATAATCCCAGCACTTTGGGAGGCTGAGGTGGGTGGATCATGAGGTCAGGAGTTCAACACCAGCCTGGCCAACATAGTGAAATCCCATCTCTACTGAAAATTAAAAAATTTGCTGGGCGTGGTGGTGCATGCCTGTATTCCCAGCTACTTGGGAGGCTGAGGCAGGAGAGTTGTTTGAACCTGGGAGGCAGAAGTTGCAGTGAGCTGAGATGGCGCCATTGCACTCCAGCCTGGATGACAGAGCTAGACTCCATCTCAAAAAAAAAAAAAAGAAAAATTATTTTTAAATTTTGTCATAGAATGATATTCGAGAATTCTTAAAAGGAGTCTATGGCCCAGTAGTTAAGAGTAGTTACGGTATTCTTGACTTCACTTATGTCTCAGTAGCCTAAGATTTGACCTCTACTTGTGAGAATTATATTAGATGGTCTATGTAAAGCTTGAAGCATATTTTCTGGGCAAAATTTAAGGAATTTTCTAGGTTTCAAAATCCAAATTTAACAATGCTGTTCAGAAATAGTGTGTTTTATTAATAACATGCAATAAAAATTCTAATCTATTTAATTTCAGGGATTTAGAAAAAGACCATGTACTACCAAAATAATTTCATCTGTTTGAAATTGCATTTTTCATATGAAAATGGCACCAGTTCCTTTTATATTAAATGCATTGAAAACCCTCAGCTTCACACATTTGAATATTTCTATTTTACTGACAATTTATTTACTATTGGGAACTACTCATATTGATTTAAACATATACATAAGTTTATACTTATATTTTTTTCTCCTTTTCATCACCAGAAAGAATGTTTTAATTCCTATTTAATGGAACCATCCATTTTTATGTCTTTAAGTCATATATAATTTTTTCTTTATTATTCCTCCATTGTTTCTGTTTTATATAATTATTAAATAAATGTCAATTGTTTTGCTATCTGAAGATTGCAAACCACAACTGCTTCTGAAGACCCTATCATATCTAGCTTTTAACCTACCAGTTATGCACCGAGCATCAAAAACACCATTTCCTCCGAGATTCACAAGCCTACTAAAATCACCATAGTTCTTTAGTAAGCATCAGAAGCCTGGAGTATGGATGTATATTTTTCTCCTGTCTTTATATAAAACCCCTTAGAAAGCAGTGACATTTACTAGATGAGGGATTAAACACTATAATCTACTTGCAGTGGGAGTCATTAAAATGTTGACCCAACTTTTCACAGAGTTGCAACCAGAACTGTGAAGTGTGTCTTTGCTATTTAAAGTGGGAATGCACACCAACTGGGACTGGCCTAGGAGAAGAAAACATTGAAGGCAGTCAATTACAGAGCATATGGGGAACAAAAATTACTCCTTTAGTTATGGAAATATTCCCATATTTATGCCCCAGTTTTCAAAATCCAACAATTGGAAAATTATTCTTTTAGGCTAAGGCAATTTGTCTCCAGCAAATACTTGCTTACTGGAAGTTGTGTATTAAAGGAAGTATCATGCATTAAAGTTTCTGACAATACATTAAAAAATTAGCACAAACTAATACTGATAGCTGTTTCGAGGGATAGGTGAATCATAGAAAGGAGGGGGACGTTGGAAAGTCCAACACAGCCAGGAGGAGAGAAGAGAGGTAGTATGGAGTACCTTAGACGAATAGTGTAAAAATTAAATTATAGAAATAAACTTTAAACATTCAGTTCAATGCTTACTACAAGGAAAGTACTTAATAAAATATAGTAGAAATAATAGCAGGGATGTTTATAATAATTATCATTATTTTTGAAGTGTTCATAATGGATTATCCAGGAAGATACAGATGTGGATACACAACCCAAAACCATAAGCCAAGGGTCTTGCCATATTTACCTGCAGGTCAATCATTTATCTGTGGCTTGCTCTCTAAGCACGACTTGTTTCCCAAATACCTCAAAGACTGAACTCTTCACAAGTGTCATATCCATCCTACATTCCCCACAGGTCTGGCAATAGACCCCAAGAAAATCTTCCCTAGCTGACCACATTTCTAGCACTCTTTGAAATAAGGAAGCAAGTTTAGTTTTAAGATGTTTTTCCTTCTACGAAGAAAAAGGAAACGACTTTTTAGAAACTTAACAAAACTGGTTAAAGATTTAATAGTTTTCTAGTTGTCCCTTGGTATCCATAGAAGATTGGTTCCAGGACCCCCGCTGATACCAAAATCCATGGATGTTCAAATCCCTGAGTTAAAATGGCATGATATTTGTATACAATCTAAACACATCCTCCCATATACTTTAAATCATCTTAGATTACTTATGATGCCTAATACAATATAAATGCTATGTAACTAGTTGTTATACTGTATCACTTTCTGAATTTGTATTATTTGTATTGTTTTTTATTAATATTTTGGATCCGCTATTGGTTGAATCCAAGAATATGGAACCCACAGAAAAAGAGGGCTAGCTGTAAATCTAAAATATGTATCCAATTGTAAGACAAAAAATAAGGATATATAGTAATTATTAGAGTAATCCTGGAAAACTGTATAAATCCTGGAAAACAGGTATAATTATTATTAGAGTAATACTGGAAAAGGCAAGAGAATAAACAGAAAAAGAATAGAAATAAAAATAATTCAGAAAGAGAGAGCATGAAGGAGTTTTTTGGTATTAGTAACCTGTTCTATATCTTGGTTGTGGTGCTGATTACATAATCTATATATATGCTAAAATTAATGGATTGTTTACCAGAACAAAGAAAAGGTCCATTTTACTTTAAGATAATTTTATAAAGTAGAATTTTAAAAAGTAAACCCAGATAATTCAGTACAAGGGAAAATTTCAAAATGAGAAAATAAATTCAATAACCTTCTTATAAATTATTCAACAATTAAATATATTGAACTTAAATATATTGAACTTAAATATATTTAAATGTTAAATAAATATATTTAACATTATATTAAATATGTAATATATTAAAATGTAATATGTTAAAATGTAGCCAAAAAGAACCTATTCAGATGAACAATAGGCTATATAAAGTAAATAGGAATAATCTTAAACAGAAGTGTGTTGTTTATAAATGACAAAAGCTATACTATTCTAAAAAAAGAAAATTGACAAATAAATTTAAATACTTATTATGGTATTGGAGAAAAATGCAACATCGTTCAACACATACATTTTCCCTCCTATAAAATGAAATTCAATAAACCATGAGATATTTTTGAGTTCACAAAATAATTTTCAAAATTTGTCTGAAGGCAAATCAGATTAAAGTAGTCAAGAATTAGAAATATTATTTCATTTTCTTTGTTTGCTTTATGTTTTGGTTTTTAGCTAACTTAAGCTTTTTTTATTCGTACAAATTTATGGGATACGTGTGGAATTTTGTTACGTGTATGTAATGCATAGTGATTAAGTCAGGATATTTAGGGTGTTCGTCACTCCAGTACAATACTTTTTAAAGTATAGTTATCCTACTCTGCTATCAAACAGTCAATTTATTCCTCCTATCTTATCCTTTAATGCACTTCTGTTTATTCTTTCCCCTGCCCTTTCCACTCACTCTTCCCAGTCTCTGTGATCTATTTTTCCACTTTCTACTTCCATGTGATGAAATTTTTTTAGCTCCTGCATGTAAGTGAGAAAATGGGATAGTTACCATTTTGTGCCTGGTTTATTTCACACCAGTTTTATCCATGTTGCTGCAAATGACATTATTTCATTCTTTTTTATGGCTGAATAATATTCCATTGTGTATATACACCACATTTTTTGTTGGTTTGTTTTGTTTTCTGTTTTATTTTTTCATGATTTTTATTGGAGGATATCTTCATGAAACATTCTGTATTTTGTATGTTACTGGCTTGATAATAGATTATGCTCGGAAATTATTTCAGAGATTCATCACCTCTTCCAAGCACCACTTGGGACCTGAGTACCCCAAACATTGCTGGGTACACCTGCACATCATGCTACTGCCCCTGCTCACCAGCACATCCCTGGCTGCTGAGCCGTCCACCTTGCCATCTTCACTGGTCAGCAGTTCTGCATGCAGTTTGAAGAGCTTTGCAAAATCCCTCACCAACTTCACAAACCCTGAGTCTTTTTACTATCACCTTCATAAGCCCAAACCCCCACTTAGGTTGGTCTCATATCTTTGCATTGTGAAAAGTACTGCAGTAAACATGCGAGTGCAGGTATCCCCTTGGTATATTGATTTTTTTCCCCTTTGAGTAAATACCCAGTAGTAAAATTGCTGTTTCCAATGGTAATTCTATTTTTACTTTTGTGAGGAATCGCCATAATGTTGTCCACAGTTGCTATACTGGTTTACATTCCCACCAACAGTGTAGAAGAGTTCCTTTTTCAATCTGTTATATTTTGTTTTGCTTTGTTTTTGTTTTTAGTAATAGTCATTATGACTAGGGGAAAATAATATTTCATTGTGGTTTTGATTTGCATTTATATAATGATTAGTGATGTTGAGCATTTTTTCATATATCTTTTGGCCTTTTGTATGTCTTCTTTTGAGAAATGTCTATTTATATCCTTTGGCCACTTTCCAGTGGAATTTTTTTTTCCTGTTGAGTTGTTTGTGTTTTTGGTAAATTCTAGGTATTAGTCCACTATTAGATGAACAGTTTGCAAATATTTTCTTCCATTCAGGAGGTTGTCTCTTCACTCTGCTGATTATTTCTTCTGCTGCTCAGAAGCTTTCTAAGTTAATTAAGTCCCATTTGTCTATTTTTATTTGTGTTGCTTGTGGCTTTTGAGGTGTTAGTCATAAATTCTTTGCCTAGACAAAAGTCCAGGAAGTTTTTCCCTAGGTTTTCTTCAAGTATTTTTATAGTTTCAGGTCTTCTGTTTAAGTTTTTAATCTACTTTGAGTTCATTCTTGTATATAGTGAGATAGTGGTCCAGTTTCATTCTTCTGGATGTGGCTATCCAATTTTCCCAGCACCATTTATTGAAGAGTGTGTCCTTTCCCCAGTGTCAGCTTTGTTGAAGATCAAATCTGCAAACAAATTATAAAACTGTAATATCTAAGTAATATTGGAGGAGCACAGAAAACAACTGACAATATAAGAGACTTGAGAACAATGAATTATATATAGACCAAGTATATATAAGACCTTACAATATTATAATGTGAATATGTTAACCTGAATTGCCAAAAGGGACTTTGTAGATGGATTTAAGGTAGCTAATCAGCTTGCCTTCCAAATGCTACCGGAGGTACAAAGAGGAGCTGGTACCATTCCTTCAGAAACTATTACAAACAATAGAAAAAGAGGGACTCCTCCCTAACTCATTTTATGAGGCCAGCATCATCCTGATACCAAAACCTGGCAGAGACACACATAAAAAAGAAAATTTCAGGCCAATATCCCTGATGAACATCAATGCAAAAATCCTCAATAAAATACTGGCAAACCGATTCCAGCAGCACATCAAAAAGCTTATCCACCATGATCAAGTTGGCTTCATCCTTGGGATGCAAGGCTGGTTCAACATACCCAATCAGTAAACATAATCCATCACATAAACAGAACCAGTGACAAACATCACATGATTATCTCAGTAGATGCAGAAAAGGCCTTCGATAAAATTCACCCCTTCATGCTAAAAACTCTAAATAAACTAGGTATTGATGGAACGTATCTGAAAATAATAAGAGCTATTTATGACACACCCACAGCCAATATCATACCGAATGGGCAAAAGCTGGAAGCATTCTGTTTGAAAACCAGCACAAGACAAGGATGCCCTTTCTCACCATTCTTATTCAACACAGCATTGGAAGTTCTGGCCAGGGCAATCAGGGAAGAGAAAGAAATAAAGCGTATTCAAATAGGAAGAGAGGGAGGTAAATTGTCAAAGTTTGCAGATGACATGATTGTATATTTAGAAAACCCCATCATCTTAGCCCAAAATCTCCTTAAGCTGATAAGCAACTTCAGCAAAGTCTCGGGATACAAAATCAATGTGCAAAAATTACAAACATTCCTATACACCATTAATAGATAAACAGCCAAATCATGAGTGAACTCCCATTCACAATTGCTACAAAGAGAATAAAATACCTAGGAATACAACTAACAAGGGATATGAAGGACCTCTTCAAGGAGAATTACAAACCACTGCTCAAGGAAAAAGAGAGGACACAAACAAATGGAAAAATGTTCTGTGCTCATGGATAGGAAGAATCAATATCATGAAAATGGCCATACTGCCCAAAGTAATTTACAGATTCAATGCTATCCCCATCAAGCTACCATTGACTTTCTTCACAGAATTAGAAAAAACAACTTTAAATTTCATATGGAACCAAAAAAGAGCCTGTATAGCCAAGACAATCCTAAGCAAAAAGAACAAATCTGGAGGCATCACACTACCTGACTTCAAACTATACTACAAGGCCGCAGTAACCAAAACAGCATGGTACTGGTACCAAAACAGATATATAGACCAATGGAACAGAAAAGAGGCCTTAGAAATAATGCCACACATCTACAACCATCTGATCTTTAACAAGCCTGACAAAAGCAAGCAATGGGAAAAGGATTCCCTATTTAATAAATGATGTTGTGAAAACTGGCTAGACATATGCAGAAAACTGAAACTGAACCCCTTCCTTACACGTTATACAAAATTAACTCAAGATGGATTAAAGGCTTAAACGGAAAACCTAAAACCATAAAAACCCTAGAAGAAAACCTAGGCAATACCACTCAGGACATAGGCATGGGCAAAGACTTCATGACTAAAACACCAAAACCAATGGCAACAAAAGCCAAAATTGACAAATGGGATCTAATTAAACCAAAGAGCTTCTGCACAGAAAAAAAAAAAAAAAAACTCTCATCAGAGTGGACAGTCAACCTACAGAATGAGAGGAAATTTTTGCAATCTATCCATCTGACAAAGGGCTAATATCTAGAATCTACAGGGAACTTAAACAAATTTACAAGAAAAAAACAACCCCATCAAAAAGTGAACAAAGGATATGAACAGACACTTCTCAAAAGAAGACATTTATGCAGCCAACAAACATATGAAAAAAAAGCTCATCATCACTGGTCATTAGAAATGCAAATGAAAACCACAATGAGATACCATCTCATGCCAGTTAGAATGGTGATCATTAAAAGGTCAGGAAACAACAGATGCTGGAGAGGATGTGGAGAAATAGGAACCCTTTTACACTGTTGGTGGGAGGGTAAATTAGTTCAACCATTGTGGAAGACAGTGTAGCGATTCCTCAAGGATGTAGAACCAGAAATACCATTTGACCCAGCAATCCCATTACTGGGTATATACCCAAAGAATTATATATAATTCTACTATAAAGACACATGCACATGTATGTTTACTGCGGCACTGTTCACAGTAGCAAAGACTTGGAACCAACCCAAATGCCCATCAATCATAGACTGGATAAAGAAAGTGGGTCACATATACATTATGGAATACTATGCAGCCATAAAAAAGGATGAGTTCATGTCATTTGCCAGGGACATGGATGAAGCTAGAAACCATCATTCTCAGCAAACTAACAGAGGAACAGAAAACCAAACACCACATGTTCTCACTCTTAAGTGGGAGTTGAACAATGACAACACAGGGACACAGGGAGGGGAACATCCCACACGGGGGCCTGTCACAGGGTGGGGGGCTAGGGGAAGGATAGCATTAGGAGAAATACCTAATGTAGGTGACAGGTTGATGGGTGCAGCAAACCACCATGGCACATATTTACCTATGTAACAAACCTACATATTCTACACATGTATCCCAGAACTTAAAGTATAATTTTTAAAAAAGACTTCACCAATATTATTTATTTTTCCTGTTGCCTCAGGTTCCAACGTGGCTCAACATGGCAGTTGCTGATCCTGACTTTGCTTAAAATTTGGTACTTTATCACAAATTTTAAAATTAATTTTGATTTCTCAAAATATTGATTAAAATGTTTATCTCTACTATTGAGTTTTTGGGCACGCCTTTAAATTTTGCATGCAAGATAAGCACCTTACTCAGTTGTAGGATGTTGATAGTGATAAGGACATTAGCAAAGGAAATATTGAAAAGCTCATGAATACTGTTGCATAATTCTTCTTAGAGACAATAGTTTCTTGGTATAGGATAGAACAATTGCTAAAGGGCAGGTGACCTCCTACATAGCATGAAAAGATGTGTCATGATCTTGGTATTTGTAATTTGTTCCCTTTCACTCTGCTCAACTAAAACAAGGATGAAAAACATTTTTCCATTAAAGATTATTAATTTTAAAAATTGAGTCAGAAAAAATAAATGCAAATTAATTTTATTTTATTTTAAAATTATTTTAATCTTTTGCTTTAAAGAAAACACTGAGTTTATGGGTCACTTTACAAGTGAAATAAGAACACAGATTTGGGGGTAATAAACATAATTTAGCACCAAATATATTTGTTCTAATTTATTTCACAGTTCAAAAACAAAGTGTAAGAGTAGAAAAAGGAAAGAAAGAAGAAAGGAGAGAGAGCAAAGTACAGAAAAAGTTACAATAATCAAAATAAAAATCAAGAGAAAAGGGAAAAGAAAGACTAACAGAGACATAAATGGAAAGATAGTCGTATGACTTAAAAAAAAATGGTGAAGAGACAGAGAGATACTAGTCCACCAGGAGAGCAAGACCACCCAGAGGCAAAACTCCTTATCCAAGGAATTCAGAAGTAATTAGACATCCCTATTATGTAAATCTGGCATCTGGTATGAGATTTCTTTTCCAAAAATTTCTGAGTAACCAGAATTTCTATGCATCTCTGGAATGCATGTATTCTAAACTCATTGTGCAACCCTTGCTGACATCAAGGCACCAAAATGTCTATAAATGTAATTGTTTACCATGACCTCTGTGGCTAATATGGTAAAAATTACCCTTAAGCTCCCACTTTAAGGTCCATAAATACCCTAAGGAAAAATCTACTGCAGTGGCGTACTCATTCCTCTCTTGCTGAGGAGCCCTGCTGCACTCCGCTGCAGCGTTCTTTCCATCTAATACAGCTTTCCTTTCCAAATCTATACAGTTGTTGGTAAATTCTTCTTACTACCCACAAGCCAACCACACTCCACTGCCTGGGCTGTGACAGCTCGCGTGGCAGTCCATATAAATGCACAGTCTACAAATCCATCTAACCACAAAAAGAAAACAATGATAAAGAGAGCTGCACAAAGGAAAATAGAGAAAGGAAGCAAAATGAATGAGGTTAGATACATTCTTAGGTGGAATAATAACCCCATCTTGGAGTAGGTTAGTCTTGCCACCAAAACTTTTAAAAACATGATTTTTTTCATAATTGTGCATATAATCCGGGATCTTACTCACCTCTTAATGTTCACTCTAATACATAAGATAAAATTAATCTGAAGATCTTTAGTCCTCAAAATGGAGACTTTTTAATCCTTCTAGGAAAGTTTTATCACCTTGGATAGATTTTTTTCCTCTAGATAATCTTGAATTAATTTTACAGTGAAAAGTATTACTGGTATTTTATTAAATTGTATTCAATTTATGCATTGGCATGTATATATTCAATAATATTACTTTTAACCAACAAAAGAGTTTGTCTCTGAATTTATTCATTTTTTTCTCAAAAAATATTACCACTTTTTATATGAACAGATACTTCCCAAAAGAAAACATGTATACGGCCAATAAGCATATGAAAAAAAAAATGCTCAGCTTGACTATTCATTAGAGAAATGCAAATCAAAATCACAATGAGATACCATCTCACACCAGTCAGAAGGACTGTTATTAAAAAGTCAAAAAATGGCTGGGCACGGTGGCTCACACCTTAAATCCCAGCACTTTGGGAGGCCAAGGTGGGCAGATCATGAGGTCAGGAGATTGAGACCATTCTGGCTAACACGGTGAAACCCCGTCTCTAATAAAAAATACAAAAAAAAATTAGCTGGGCGTGGTGGCGGGCGCCTGTAGTCCCAGCTACTTAGGAGGCTGAGGCAGGAGAATGGCCTGAACTCGGGAGGTGGAGCTTGCAGTGAGCCGAGATCGCACCACTGCACTCAGCCTGGGCGACAGCGAGACTCCGTCTCAAAAAAAAAAAAAAGAAAAGTCAAAAAATAAAAATTCAAAGAGAATTTTTTTACTTTTATGGCATGACTTCTAATATTTTTATATCCTTAACACTTTATACAAAAAAATCAAAGGAAGAAGAAGAACATTTAAGTTTACTTTGTTTCATTTTTCAGAGTTAATAGTTGTTTCACATTGTCACCAAGATTTGATTTTTAAATGTTGATCTTGTATCCTGCAACCCTTGATAAATTTCCTTGTAAATTATAGTTCTTTAAAGACACCATAGTATGCTTTACACATATATTTCTTCTATGAATAAATAGATTTTTATTTTTTTCTCCCCAATATTAATACCTTTAAAAAAAAACTTTATTTCAGTGGTTAGCACATGTTGAATAGAAGTGGTGAGAGCATGAATACTTGCATTCTTCCTAATCTTAAAGGGGCATGCATTCAAGATTTTATCATATGTTATAATGGTTGCTATAGGTTTTTCATAATTGCCCTTTATTGGACTGGAGAGGTTCCCTTTCATTTCCAATGTACTTAGAATTTTTTACAGACATGAATGGATGTTAAAACAAATGATTTTCTGCCTCTATTGGCGTTCACCACCACACCCAGCTAATTTATTTTATTTTATTTTATTTTATTTTATTTTTATTTTTAGTAGAGTTGGGTTTCGCCGTGTTAGCCAGGATGGGCTCGATCTCCTGACCTCCTGATCCGCCTGCCTCAGCCTCCCAAATTGCTGGGATTACAGGCACTAGCCACTGCGCCCGGCTGAGGACATGTCTTTAAAAAGGTAGCATAACTCCTATTTCTAGCCGCTCTTGCAACTAAAGGTGGCTGTGTACAGAATAACTCTATTCCTCTATATCCTGTTTGGACAAACCATCTTTCCATTGATTTAAGCACACTTTCAGAATAAAACGTAATTTCTTATCTCAGGAATTCCAAAGTCTAATGGAAGAGGCAAGCTTATATTCAATAATTTAGCAAAGCAGATTGTGCTTGGCAATAATGAAGTAATTCAATATATAAAACATAAGAAAAGAAGGAAATATCTGTTTCATAGTTGTAATTAATTAGAACTTTACTATGCAGAATGGGTAGAGAGGCATTCCTCAAAAGATTAAGAGAGGTATAAAGTAAATGTAAATGTCAACTATAGGGGTTTCCTTAGGCAGAGAATCATGCTTTAGGGTAAATGAAGGTGACACTGGTATTCAGGTTCCTTTGGAGAAGGCAACAATAAAAGTAGAGTTATCATTTATGAGATCCAAGAAGCCCAAGAAAAGATAATAAGAGCCCAAGCCACAGCAGACTCAGACTTTTTTTCCTAAATAAAAAGGAACGAATACCTAAATATGACAAAAGTCAAGGTATCTTTTAAGAAAGTTACGCTTCCTTTGAAGCACAACAGAAATCAAAGATAGTCACCCTACAGCACTCCTTGCCTCTCTTCCAAGGATACAGCTATGTATTGTTTTTTAAAAAAGGTAAAGGGAATATATCACTTGACCATGTCTCTTTCCAAGGTGAATTTCTCCAAAAGCACAACTTTGGGGCACTTGTATGAGATATAGTTTAAACCCCACTGAATTTAATTTCCCACCCTCCCAGACACTTACCTTTATTATTTTCTCATATTTGTTTGCTTTTGTTTCCTTAATATAGTCCAGGAAATGTATTTGTGGGCCGTCCTACAGGAGAAGTTATAATGAATGGAAAAATGTGAAGAACCTTCTATTCTCCCAAGAGTATATGGCAAAGAGGGTTTAATTGGACCCAAAATATCAGTGTGGAAGGGTCACATAACTGATACTATAAAGTAACACATTGTCTTACAAAATTTTCATTCTTAGGCTGAAATATTACCTTCTTCATCAAACTTACCTGACCGCATGTTTGATGTTGTTTGAGTAAAATATAATACTCTTTTATTTCCCAAATGCACACAGACACACACACACACACACACACACACACATTATGTTTTGGGAAATATATGTGCTATAGTATCTATATTTATTCACTTCTTAAATTTGTACTTAATTAAAATGACAAAATGAATTTGCTGAAAGGAGTTGGTAAAATGATCAGCTGTATTCAGTCACATAACTATTGTTTAGTCTTAGTAATGAAAATAGGAAAAAAAAAAAAAAAAAGCAGCCAGGTGCAGTGGCTCACGCCTGTAATCCCAGCACTCTGGGAGGCCAAGGTGGGTGGATCACCTGAGGTCGGGAGTTCGAGACCAGCCTAGCCTGGCCAGCATGGTGAAACCTCATCTCTACCAAAAATACAAAAATTAGCTGGGCGTGGTGGCACACACCTGTAACCTCAGCTACTGGAGAAGCTGAGGTAAGAGAATCGCTTGAACCTGGGAGGCGGTGCTTGCAGTAAGCCGAGATTGCGCTACTGCACTCCAGCCTGGGTGACAGAGTGAGACTCCACCTCAGTCAAAAAAAAAAAATGAAAATAGAAAAAACCAACAGACACTAAAAGCTAAGAAAATAGTGTGTTCATTTTGGAATCTAATTCAAAATTCATTATAATGAATTTTAACGGGCCACCAAAGGCATGTGTTGAAGTTCACTGAATATTATTCAATGTTTGAGAATTACAGGCAGCACACATATTTCATTTGTAGCAATGTCTGATTTGTTTTGCATCTATATATTTGCATTTATTTAAAACAAAAAACGTCAAAATATATTTCATCTGTTATTTGGAAAAAACATTGAGTAACTAATTGTCCAAATATAGCTCTCTATTTTCTAATCTTTAATTAACAATGCTTCTTATTTAAAAAAATAACTTATTTCAAAATAACTGACATTTAATGCTTTTACATTTTTTAAAGTGTTCATGCACATCTATTTAATTTCTAGATATCGTGAGGGAATCGTCACTGTATCTGGAAGCCAGATGCCAAAGATGTTCAGTTATTATCAATGTATCAGTGCATAAAGGATTGAAAATGATTCTTCATGCCATAATTTATCTGAATATTCATTCCTTTAGAACACTGTTTTCCACCAATAGTAACAAGACTTGGAACAAAATAAAATAGCAATATCATGTGCATTTTCTATTTCTGCACTTTTCCACTTCTGGAAATAGTCATAGAATCATTTTGTGACAGATTAATATCATCCATGATCCTAAGTCACTAAGAATAAGTGTTAGATTCTTTGGGTTAAATTGCCATAAGGACTGAATTTATTTTTTTAACCAATTCCCTAAAGAATCAACTGATTTTTAGTTTTACAGCATATGTATGACCTCTCCATCCATTTTGCCTTAATTCTAGCTCTTTTTATCCTTCAGTGGTGAGAATGAGAAAACCTGGATGCATGAGGCTATGGTTGATTTGAAAAGTACTTTTTAAACATTTGGAAGTTTTTCAAAACCAAAAGCGTATTTGCCAAGTGATCTTTTCCACCTACAGTTTAAATCCATGTGCAACCTAAGAGAAATTTAGACCATATGCTAGTTCAGATTGACTTACATTAAAATCATGAAAATTTTATTTAATAGCTCTTTGACACACAGGGGGTGTTTAAATTAAGCTTCTCTAAATTTTACATTTTTCAAAATACACTCTGTTTTCTATCTACCCTCAACTACTCCTCACTACTCTCCAGGAAAATATCAGATTTAATTCAGGAGATGTAAGTTGGATGTTTTCAGTCCATCAACAATAATTAAGTAATTTAAAAAGCATTCTTTCTTTTCACTTCTTCTCTAGCTTTTGTTTGTTTGTTTAGTTATCTCTGTGCAAGTTCAGAACAGTTTTATTTATATTAGGATCAATAATCTGAGGAATGAAATAAATTGTTGCATTTGTTGCAATAAATGAGTTTATGCTCCCTTTACAGAACATTAAGGACATGAACTTTTAAGAAAGTTTTAATGTTTCACTATAAATGATACTTGAGCCTTCTATTAGAATAGATAAGGTAAACTTATGTAAAGAAAAAATAAAAATCTTCTCTTTCTCATCTGCGTTTGCAATCCCACATGCACTGAAGTAATCAATGTTAATGGTTTTCTGTCCATTCGGCCACACCTCTAATGGATGGAATTTATGTAGTGTAATTCTTTGTCAGGTACAACTACACATGAGTAAAACTAGGTGTGATTTAGAACTCAAGATTAGGATTTTTAACTAGTAGTGAAATGGGAAGGGAAAAGCAAAAGTAAAATATACATCAACTAATGGCAGAATGGTGTATAGAAGGGAGTCATCTGTATATATGACATCTGATGGCCCCGCCACTCAGCTAACCCATCCACACATGAAATAATAAGTAGGCAAGTGCATTGAAAATTGTAAGTGTGACAGAAAGGTCACCACGTGATTGCTACTATTATATCGTTTTATTATTTTGTTCTCCCAACAATGTGTAGCTCAAATTTATACTACAGGCTGTTCATATCCCTTAACAAAATATCCATTAATTTATGAATTTGATAAAATTCTAACTTACTGCAGTGCCCTACAAATAATAGTTTGGCCCATCTGTGGTGATGACTGTTCTGGAAGATCTTTCTGATGTTGAATAACTAATATTGTGTTTCAATGTTACTATTAGGTTGGTGCAAAAATAATTGCGATTTTTGCCATTAATCACAACTACATTTGCGTGAACCTAATAGTAATTTAACATTCTGTATCTAACATTTGTGGACACTGATCGAATATGCAGTATTCTGGGGAGAAGTTGGTGGAAGAGATGTGTGTTGTTTTGTGAAAGATAGTATTCTGAGGGAAGGCAGAAAAGGGATATACATATAAGAAAATAGTGGATCTTGATCAGATGCACACTTGTTCCTATTTACAAGAAGTCTACTCTGTGTTACTGAACAAATCAACTTACATGAAGTCAACTAATTCCAAAGAATTTACCGTCTAGAGAAATTCACATTTGTAATAATAAATAGTTTTCTTAATGACAGAAATTTTATAATATGTCTTTTTTACTTTATAGCTATAACCGTAGAGTTATAAAATCTAAATACAGACAAGCCTACCCAGTGTTTGATTATATTCAATGATGTTTAAAAGTAATGGCCTCTCTTTTGTTCTTACTGGGAAAATTATCATTAGCATAGTGCTTCATGCAGGCTCTTATTACTTCTATCTCCCATTGTTATGATTGGCAAAGCACAAAGCCATGCTCAAATTGGAATGCTTGGGCACATTGCAGTATTTATCACAGGGTGGACTGGATACTGAGTTTCTTAATTTATAAATATTTCTTTCCAATGCAAAATTCATGAAGGCTTAATGTTGGGAAATGTCTGAATGGCTATAAATTCCCTTCCTAATTCCCTCCCCTCAATGCATACCCATTTTTTTTGGCTCATTCTTAGAACTGTAGCTGTTCTTGAATCTTTGATGGGTTGAAGCTAATCCACATTCGGATTTTACAATGTCATATAATTGCCAAAATTCTACCCTTCAAAACACTTCTTTCTTTCTTTTTTTTCTCTTACATTTCCTCAAAGAAAATTAGTGAAAAAACAATTTTTTATTTGGTCTGAAACTTTATGGTGGAAATCTGAGGACAGGAAGAAATTTAGGGACTTGTTCATGCACTATTGATTTGGCGAATGCCTGGAATATATTTTTTTCTCTCTGCACAATGCAAAGTAGTTGCACTCACAAAGTATCAATTAGAAAAAGAAATTCTTTCCACATTTCATCAGAGTTTTAAGTGGTTACACTACAATAATCCCCAGCTATTTGGGAAATGGTAAAAAAAAAAAAAAAAAAACTTTGAAGATCAGGCCATCATTATTATTTTCACTAAAACCTAAAAATTCAGCCACAATATGTCAAACCAGTTGGGACAGGACTTCCTTCCACTAATTTAGTTTTTACTGCTGGATACCTGATGGGCTACTTACTATATCAGGTGTCTCATAGGGCAAATTGTACCTGGAGATAAAAAAAAGAAGAAAAAAACAGGCTCCACCCCCTAGCAGCAGAATACAGCAGAACATTTAGGTACCCACAGAACATAAACCAAAATGGACTGTATCCTGGATTTTAACAAACATTAAGAATTTTTTAAAAACTGAAAGCCTGTAGAATGTATCCTCCAGCCAAAATGGCATCAAATTAAAAATAAAAAAGTAAAATAACAGCAGAATCTTAAATACTTGAAAAATAAACAGCATACTTTTTTAGTTCTTTTTTTTACATTTTTATTTATTTTAAGTTCTGGGGTAGGTGTGAAGGATGTGCAGGTTTGTTACATAGGTAAATTTGTGCCATGGTGGTTTTCCCTACCTATCAACCCATCACCTCGGTTTAAGCCCAGCATGCATTAGAGATTTTTCCCAATGCTCTCCCTCTCCCTCCCCCATCCATAGGCCCCAGTGTGTGTTGCTTACTTCCGTGTGTCCATGTGTTCTCATTGTTCAGCTCCTACTTATAAGTGAGGACATTAGATGTTTGGCTTTCTGTTTCTGCATTAGTTTCCTGAGGATAATGGCTTCCTATTCCATCCATGTCCCTGCAATGGACATGATCTCCTTCATTTTAATGGCTGCATAGTATTCCATGTTGTATGGGTACTGCATTTTCTTCATCCAGTCTATTACCGATGGGCATTTAGGTTGATTCCATGTCTTTGCTATTGTGAATAGTGCTAAACAGCAGGCACACTTCTAAGGGGAACGTCTCAAGGGAAACAATTAAATATATTAAACTGAATAAAAATAAAAATACAACATATCAAACTTGATTTAACACAGTTGACGTCAGTGCTGAGAGGAAAACGTATTTCACTAAATATATATAATAGAAAAGTAGAAATCTCTCAAATAAAAATTCAAGCTATCACATCAAGAAAGTAGAAAATAGTAGCAAAATAAAATCAAAACAAATATAAGAAAGAATATAATAAGGATAAGAGCAGAAATAAATGAAACAGCCAAAAGAAAACAACAAAGAAAAGCAAAGAAATAAAGCTGGTTCTTTGAAAATATCTATAAAATTGACAAACCTTAACTAATAATGATAAAGAAAAAAGGGATGTCATAAATTACCAATTTCATGAATGAAATGGGCTAACATTAGCAGTAGAACTCAGCAGTGTACACGAAGAATTACACAGCATGTCCCAGTGACGTTTACTCCAGTGACTGCACACCTAGACATTCATCCCACTGAAATAAAAACTTTTTTTCTGCACTTGTAATTGGCTTCCCCTCTGCTTTTGTTGGCAAGAGCAGGTCGGTGTCCCAGGCTTAGAATCCATTTTTCTCTCTCTCCGTCTGTCTCTCTGTCTCCGTCTCTGTCTTTGTCTCTGTCTCTCTCTCTCTCTCTCTTTTTTTGACAGAGTCTTGCTTTGTCGCCCAGGTTGCAGTGATGCGATCTCGGCTCACTGCAAGCTCCACCTCCCGGGTTCACGCCATTCTCCTGCCTCCCGAGCAGCTGGGACTACAGGCGCCCACCACCATGCCCGCTAGTATTTTGTATTTTTAGTAGAGATGAGGTTTCACCGTGTTAGCCAGGATGGCCTTTATCTCCTGATCTTATGATCCGCCCGCCTCAGCCTCCCAAAGTGCTGGGATTACAGGCGTGAGCCACAGTGCCTGGCCAGAATGCATTTTTCCTCCCACACCAAAGCACCTGCAGTATGGGTGAAGCAGCCTGGAACCTGGCTGCATAAGCCTGCACAGCAGGAGGGTCCCAGCAGGAGGGTCGAGGTGCCACTGCCTGGGTCCAGCTCACAGGCTGCCAGGGAGGCTCCGATCTGGCTCCCTGGTGCTGGCAGTGTCCTGTTCCCAGGATCTGCACGTGGGGGTGCCTTCCTGCATCTCCCCATCAGTGGTAGGTGCTCCTCCCAGTCCCGTCTTGCAGGCCTGGAGACAGCGGCCTGCACCTCAACCCTACTGCATGCCAGTGAAGCGAAGCACCCCGGGCCAGAAGCCCCACAGCTGTTGGCCCTGGTTTGCACACCAGGCAGGGGGCACCACAGCAGGAGCTAGCAGCCCAGCCCTGATTCTGTGGCCCCGAGTGCCCCGTTCCTGATGGCCCTGTGTTCTGGGTGCGGACCCCCAGGAGGAGCAGGTGTGGAAGGCACCTCAGGCAGGCCCTGGGCTCCGTGGGCGTCTTGTGCTCGGAGATTTTGAGGCCATTTGCATCCAGCTCCGCCAACCAGAGCTCTAAGCTGCAGCGGCGGCCACCCGCAACAGCGCCACCACTAGTGTCTTGGGGGCTTTCTTCAGAGGAGGCTGTCAGCATCCTCGAGTTCCAGGCGCTCTAGCCCCAGTCCTGCTTCAAGAGGCTTTTTCCCACCACAGGCTTCTCCTCAGTGGCCAGAAAGCTGGGCCAACTCCCATGAACTTTGCCAGTAACGCAAGGCTGTCACTGACATTTGTGGCGCCAAGACTTGCGCACGCGGATTGCACACATCGGTCACTTCCTGCACCACGTGCAATGACACGCGCACGCCTCACGCGCACGCCGCATAACGTCTGAGGCGCGCGCCCCGCACGCGCGCCCCGCACGCGCGCCCCGCACGCGCGCCCCGCACGCGCGCCCCGCACGCGCGCCCCGCACGCGCGCCCCGCACGCGCGCCCCGCACGCGCGCCCCGCACGCGCGCCCCGCACGCGCATAACGGCTTGGCTTACCTGTAACGGGTACGCTTCGCTTCGCGTTCCTCGCTTGGCCTTGCGTTCCTAGCTTGGCTTGGCTGTTAGTCGCTTTGCCTGGTGTTTCTTGCTTGGATTGGCGTTTCCTCCCTCGCATTCCTTTGCTGGGCTTGACCTTTTCTCTGCTGGGTTTGGCATTCCCTTGACTGGGCTGGGTGTTTCCTTGGGAGGGGGGGCTTGGCCTTTCCTGGGGTGGGCGTGGGGTCCCCCTGGTGGGCGTGGGCTTTCCCCGGGTGGGTGTGGGTTTTCCCTGGGTGGGGTGGGCTGGGCTCCCTTGCTGGGGTTGGCAAGTTTTGGCTGGGATTGACCTTTGTCTTCAAACAGATTGGAAACCCGGGGTTTCCTGCTAGTTGGTGAAACTGGTTGGTAGACGCGATCTGTTCGCTACTACCGGCCTCCCCTGGCTGTTAAAAGCAGATGGTGGCTGAGGTTTGTTCAATGCCCACTGCCTCTGCTGTGAAGAAGCCATTTGATCTCAGGAGCAAGATGGGCAAGAGGTGCCACCACCGCTTCCCCTGCTGCAGGGGGAGCGGCAAGAGCAACATGGGCACTTCTGGAGACCACGACGACTCCTTTATGAAGATGCTCAGGAGCAAGATGGGCAAGTGGTGCTGTCACTGCTTCCCCTGCTGCAGGGGGAGCGGCAAGAGCAACGTGGGCACTTGGGGAGACTACGACGACAGCGCCTTCATGGAGCCAAGGTACCACGTCCGTCGAGAAGATCTGGACAAGCTCCACAGAGCTGCCTGGTGGGGTAAAGTCCCCAGAAAGGATCTCATCGTCATGCTCAGGGACACTGACATGAACAAGAGGGACAAGCAAAAGAGGTAACCGGGCCTGGGATGGGAGGAGGCGGGACATGGGGGGATGATGGGGACATACCCTCCTGGCGCAGGGAGGGAGGAGCCAGGCTTTCTCTTCCTCCGCAGGCCCCACACCACCCTGGGTGTGGAAACCTCAGAGAGGTCAGGGCCCAGGTCCCTTTATAAACAGCAACACAAAAACAAAACTTTAGCTGATTTCCAATCCAATTATAATTTCCCTTATAGAACACTAATAGACTGTTTTAAAGTGATTTAACTTAACTCGCAAAATTAAGTCGATGCAGCAGATTATAATGTACACATTTTAAAACAATGTTCTATACATTATAGAAAGGTGTATATTGAGAACTAAGTCCCATAATATATCAACTTCTGGGCTAAATATTTTTCAAATAAAATCCAATATGGATTTTATATCGATGTACCCTATGTAAATACGTTCTTTACTGAGTAACCTTAAAAGGAAACTGAAATGGGAAGTATGGTTCGTATCTTTGAATAGGAAGGTTTGTTTTTCTTAAGATGTGAGCTTTTTCTGTGTTTATCACTTTTACATAAGCCAAATAAAAATAGCAAAGTCTTAGTGTCTTTAAATTGCACATGATGTATTTTATCATTGTGATAAATTGATTTTTTGTAACAGAATGGAAAAAGACTTGCTTTTCCAGATATCAAAATGTGCGTGTGTTATTTCCACAAATTGTTTACTAACAGCTGAAAAGACATAAATGAACAGAACAGAATAGGAAATCCAGAAATACCCAAATATATGTAAGAATTTAGCACTTGATAATGGTGATGTTTCATATTGGTAAAACAAGGTGAATTATTCATAAATTAAATGCATGCTGTTTGGAGAAAACTACCTAGATTTTTATGTCACAAAAATAAGTTCCTGGAGTATAGATTAAAAATTTTAAAGATACAAAAGGAGAAAAGTACCAGAAGAAAACACAAATGCTTATTTATATGTGCAAATATTTATTTTTCTGAGACAGACTCTCACTCCATAGCCCAGGCTGGAGTGCAGTGGTGCAATATCAGCTCACTACAACCTCTGGTTCCTGGTTCAAGTAATTCTCTGCCTCAGCCTACCAAGTAGCTGGGATTACAGGCACCCACCACCATGCCTGGCTAATTTTTTGTGTTCTTAATCAAGACGGGATTTCACCATCTTTGCCAGGCTGGTCTTGAACTCCTGTCCTTGTGATCCACCCACCTCAGCCTCCCAAAGTGCTGAGATTACAGTCATGAGCCACTGAAACCGGCATATATATGCAGATATAATAAAATAAGCTCAATTTAAAATTGGGCAAGGTACTTTTTTGCATGTCTACCAGTGACCTGTGCACATAGGAAAACATAGCATTCCTGCTAAGAGAAGGAATTTAAGTTAGAAGAGGAATGAAAGACTATTTTCTGTTTAAGTTAGAAGAGGAATGAAAGGCCAGCCATGGTGGCTCATGCCTGTAATCCCAGCACTTTGGGAGGCCAAGGCAGGTGGATCATGAGGTCAGGAGTTTGATACTAGCCTGGCCAGCATGGTGAAACCCGTTTCTACTAAAAATACAAAGAATTAGCTGGGCATGGTGGCATGCACCTGTAATCCTAGCTACTCAGGAGGCTGAGGCAGGAGAATTGCTTGAACCAGGGAGACGGAGGTTACAGTGAGCTGAGATTGCACCACTACACTCCAGCCTGCGTGATGGAGTGAGACTCCATCTCAAAAAAAATAAATAAATAAAAATAAATGAATAAATATAAAGGAATGAAATACTGTTTTCTGTCCACAAAGTTTGTGAGGGTGAAGAACAGTGGTACTTATATACTTGCTGAAAGTTTAAGTTGCTGCGACTTTTCAAATAGACACTTTGATGGTAAGAACCACATTTTTAAAATGTGTATGCCTTTTACCCATCTATTCCATTATACTGAAATATCTATATGAAACAGACACAGCTGTTTTTCTTAGTATTGCTTAAAATAGCCATGTATTGAGAAGAACTCATAAAGATTTTATGAACAAATTTCAGTGCATCCATAGGATGGAATAATACGTAACCATTGAAGGTGTCAGTAGATACAGAGATATGTCGGCATGCAAAGATGTACTTTGCTATATCAAGTGAGAAAAAATCAGTTTGTTATACATATACACAAACAGAATCTGCTCTTGTGTTAGCTGGAAATATGTGGAAAATATAATCAAACTTATTTCTGGGGATTTGTAAGTGAAGTTTTTCCCTTTCTCTTATCTGTGATTTCTGCAATGAACATCTGAAAAGTTTTAGTTAAGTTTCATTAGTAATGAAATAATCCTTGGGAAGAGAAGGAATATGCTACTTGCATAGATACAAATAATTTCTCACATTCTATTATTTATTTTTATACCTGTGGATGGCTATCTTCTGTGAACTTTTACCCTCTTCAGAAGTAGAGGGCTTCTGTTTACCTCTTCTGGTAGATTTTATTGTATATACATTTTATTATATATAGATTAACGTGTAAATAGTATGGATTAATTATTTTAGTTTATTTATATATTTATGAAAACTAAAATAGCAAATATAAATGATCGTTACTATCGCAAATGTATTGCTCTACTCAACAGGAGTTTTCTTTTAAAAATATTGAACTTCCAACCCATGTTTATCCATTCTTTCAATCCGTTTAGTCATCAAACATAAGCCAGACACCTATTATATGGCAGGCATATTCTGCTATCTCTCAGGATCCTTCCACCTTTGAAAACTTCATGTTTACCTGCTGCGCCTGAGCAAGCTGAGAGAATCAAAATTGGGGCATTAGGACTTAATCTCAATTGAAGCTTTTCCTCCCTCCTTTCAAACAAAAGCACTTCTGAAGGTGGAAAATAGTAAAAGATAACCCTTAACTGCCCTTTTGAAAATTTATAAGACTTGGGTAAAGACTGTTTTAGCTGTTTTAAGAACTTAAATGTGGTACATAAACAGCATGGAATACTATGTAGCCATAAAAGAAAGAACAAGAGCCTGTCCTTTGCAGGGACATGGATGGTGTTGAAGGCCATTATCCTTAGCAAACTAACATAGGAAGAGAAAACCAAATACTGCATGGTCTCACTTATAGGTGGGAGCTAAATGAGGAGAACACACAGACACCTAGAGGGAAGCAACACACACTGGGGCCTATCAGAGGGTGGAGGGTGGGAGGAAGGAAAGAAGCAGGAAATAGAACTAACGGGTACTAGGCTTAACACCTCGGTAATGAAATAATCTGTACAACCAACCCCCTTGGCACACGTTTACCTATGTTAACCAACCTGCACATCCTGCACCTGTATCCCCGAATGTAAAAGTTGAAAAAAGCTCCACAAATAGTTTCATAAATCCATTTTAAAAAGAGAAAATTTATAACAGTCTTAAATCCTAATATGAATGATTGGAAATATCTGATGTACGTACATTGTATAAATCTAAGTATTGAAAAAAATGAGCCCATGCTATTCATTTGAATTTCAAGTTTTCTTTCGCTTAAAGTTTTTGAAAACCAAAGTAAGAAATAGATTATTTTAGAAAATTGTTTTTGTTTTCACCTCAGCCCTCTTATTCCATAGTTCTTTTAAGAACTAAAATTTATCTAAATGCTAGTCATCTGACTGGAACTGCTCCAGACCTGTTATATTATAACATATTCTACTTAATGTAAGGCACCAGGGATTGTATGATGCCCCATTATGTTATGTCTCACTAAGAAAATTATTTAAATGCTGCCAATTATAATTATAGTAAATCATGAATTATAAGTGGTATTTCAGGGTAAGAAATGTTAAAACGTGCAGACAATGATCATCTTAGACTCAGTAAAATACAGTACAACGCTACCTGTAATCTTTAAAATGTACCTGAAAGTGTAGGTATAATTGTATCATTTCACTTAATTCAAATGTTGTCTTTAGTGGTATTAGTAAAAATTATAATATCTTACAATTTTTGAGCTGTTATTTGTGTTAGGAACTATTCTATATTTTGTGTAGAGTCTTGTTTAAGCATTACAGTGGTTTCCTCTGAGAAACTGACTATTTTCATTCCCATTTTATTGATGAGGAAATTGAGACACAAAAAGGCTAAGCAACAGCTAGGAAGCGACAGAGCTTCAAGTAGGATTCCAGCCCAAGTTGAATGTCATCCAAGAGCTATGCTGTTTCTATTTAAATAGGCTGCTCTTTCATTAATACAGTGAATAATGAGAGGTGATAAGTAGTGTGCTTTCTTCAAAGGAAAATTGAGTTTGTTTTGAAGGCAGAGTAATAGGCTATTCAGTGTTTGCAACTACATGAATCATTAATGTGGCATTAGCTAGTGCACTACAATTTCCTGAAGTCTTCTCACTCTCATAGGACTGCTCTACATTTGGCCTGTGCCAATGGAAATTCAGAAGTAGTACAACTCCTGCTGGACAGACGATGTCAACTTAATATCCTTGACAAGAAAAAAAGGACAGCTCTGATAAAGGTATGCAGTAGTCAACTATATCAGCGTGAGATGGGTTTGATTTCAATAGATAGCATAAAAATGAGTTTTCTCATTTAAATATAACTAGTTGGTGAAAGCTGTGGAATGTTATTTTGAATTCCTAGGACTTATAATTTGTTTTTGGTCTAATACTGACAGGCCGTACAATGCCAGGAAGATGAATGTGTGTTAATGTTGCTGGAACTTGGCGCTGATCGAAATATTCAAGATGAGTATGGAAATACCGCTCTACACTATGCTGTCTACAATGAAGATAAATTAATGGCCAAAGCACTGCTCTTATATGGTGCTGATATTGAATCAAGAAACAAGGTATAGATCTACCAATTTTATCTTCAAAATACTGAAATGCATTCGTGTTAACATTGACCTGTGTAAGGGCCAGTTTTCCGTATTTGGAAGCCCAAGCATAACCTGAATGAAAATATTTTGAAATGACTTAATTATCTAAGACTTTATTTTAAATATTGTTACTTTTAAAGAAGCATTAGAGGGTACAGTTTTTTCAGTGCACTTGTGGTTAATGCTTTTTTTAAAAAAAACACTGAATTTGTAAAAGGTAATACTTTTTTTTTTCAATTTTTCCATGCCAAGTTTTTTTTTCCCTAACAAATGTAAAATGACAAAATTTGCCCTGGAAATAGGTTTTACATTAAAACTCCAAGAAAACTTAAACATGTTTCAGTGAATAGTAATCCTGCTACTTTGGCAAATTCCTAAAAAAACACTAATAGATATGAGGTGATGTATCTCTCAGTGGCAAGGCTTAAGATATTTCTGATTGCTCATGAGGCAGAAGTGGAAAGGGAAAAATGCAGCAATCAGAAATATCAAGGCCAACTTGGAAATTAGGTAATGGGGGAAAAGACCATGAAGAGGTTTTTTTTTGTTTTTGTTTTTGTGTGTGTGTGTGTGTGTGTGTGTGTGTGTGTGTGTGTGTGTGTTGTTATTGAGGTTCATTCATTTGTTTCCTTTATATGGTGAGACAGGGTTCTTTTCCACTTTAGAGAATGACAGTTTTCAGTTTGGGAGAGGGAGTTAGTGGGTTGTATACTGCCTAGAGATCAATTTTAGGAGGCCTCTGAGGAACCAGATTGGCAGTGAATATGTGGTAATGTAGTGGGAAACCCTTGAGTAGAAGGAATAACAAGTAATTAACCAACTTAGTATCCTATTCTGGTAGAAATGGCCAATTAGAGTCTCAACTCTGCTTTCAATTCTAGAATGTCTTGATGGGAAGGTGGGAGATAAGGGGCTTATAAGTAACAAGATCAGGTTGGATTTTGAGTTTACTAGACCTTGTTCTACTCTTACCGGGGAAAATTTTGTGTTTTCAGCAAATGAGTCTCTCTCCTACTCTTTCCTCTTTTTGGCCAAATCCTCAAATGATAAAGGGAATTGTTTATGTGATGAGAGATGAGACTGAAATAATTGTCTATTGCACTAGCTTCCAGCTAGAGTTGTGCATTCCAGTTACCTCAGGAAAATTCTTAAATAATCTTCAAGTCTAGGTTTTCCCCTGAAGATTTTGATAGAGTAAGTCTAATAAAGCCTGGATATGTATGTTTAAAAATGTTTCCTTGAAGCCAGGCATGGTGGTGCATGGCTGTAGTCCCAGCTGCTAGGGAGGCTGAGGTGGGAGGATTGCTTGAGCTTAGGAGTTCTAGTCTAGCCTGGTCAACGTAATGAGACCCTGTCTCTAACAACAACAACAACAAATTTCTCAAAATCCGGATACACTCCTGCTTAACCACTGAATACATAAGTGTAATATGTAAATTCTTATATCTCGGAAACTTCAGATATTTCTAGAAGAGTTGGAGTTGGATATGTGCTAATTCCTTTAAATCTTTCCTTTCCAATGACATTAATCTAAATTTTTGTTTGTTTGTTTTTGAGATGGGGTCTCACTCTGTTCTCCAGGCTGGAGTGCAGTGGTGCGGTCACAGATCACCACAGCCTTGACGTCCCTAAGCTCTGGTGGTCCTCCAATCTGTTTTTGTATTTTTTTTTTTTTTTTTTAGTAGAGATGAGGTTTTTGCCATGTTTCTCAGGCTGATCTTGAACTGCTGGGCTCAAGTGAATCACCCACCTCAGGCTCCCAAAATGCTAAGATTACAGGTGTGAGCCACCATTCCTGGCCTAGTCTGACTTATCTCTGTCATTGGGACATTAAAATGAATATTATTGGCACTATCTATCAGCTTACAGAATAATACCTTTTCCTTTCTACCATCAGTTATTCACTGCCATTCAGAAGGTCTTTAGAAATTTGCAGTGAGTAGTCTTCCAATAAGTAGAGGATGGCTCTCTCAGGATTTTGTGTCCCTTTGTTCAATCATTCAAGTGCTTAGGTCAGTAAGTCGTTTTTAAGAGCAGAGTTTTCTCAGAGTTGTAGCAAATTCTAAACCTTTTTTGTCAATTGAAGCTGTACTATGGGCTATCCAGTATGTCTCTTAAGTTTGTAGAGTTTTGGCTTAATCAGGATGGCAGGTTTAAACACTAAAAACCATGGAGTTATTAAGAATACAGATAGGAAATCTCTTAGTTTCAGTACTCCTATGAACTGATTATCTATCTAGTTAACAATCTGGAAAAATTAAATACAAATAGATTTTAAATGAATAAATGTTGGAAAAATTCTTGAAATGGGTAGTGTGAGTATTAATAGCAATATTTATTGCACGTTGGAGCTTGAACTTTGGTAAAACATGTGAAACTAAAGATATTTTACATTCAAATTCTTGCTTTATACACAACAATTTTGTCTTAGGGTTGGATAATATAGAGATAAAAGATACAGCCCCTGCCCTCAAGAAGCTTTTTGTTTAAATGAAAAAAAAAATCATCCAAAAGTGCCATGCCAAATGCTCATTTAGAAACAAAGAGTCTTGGAAACAGTAAATGTTTAAAGTGAGTTTTTGAGATGATCAGATTTAATGTGGTGAGGCAGAGAAGGGATGTTTCCAAGGGAAGGAGTGGCATGTGGGAAAGTACAGAAGAGTGAGAAGGAAGCGACCAAATTTTATTTACTTTCTGTGAGTGTAAGTCCATAAGCTTCCAGTTCAGTTGAGAGATACATAATTTTTTGAATTACATATTGTTTTTGTTTTATATTGTTTTACAGTGTGGCCTCACACCACTTTTGCTTGGCGTACATGAACAAAAACAGCAAGTGGTGAAATTTTTAATCAAGAAAAAAGCTAATTTAAATGCACGTGATAGATATGGAAGGTATGGTTATTTCTTTTAATCTGTGTGTTGTTCTAGATTGATAGCAGTCACTCAAGTCATAAATAATGAATTAATAAGATTAAATTATACTTATTGGGACATAGTGATCAGTCTCAACACAAATCAGTTAGGTAGAAAAGCAGTTATTTGGACTGGGCAACATAAAGAACTGTTTTAGTAGGATTCATCTTCTCTTATTATATTGACTGATGTTATTTGTTGTATGATGTTTTTGGTTACATGATCTTATGTTAGCTAAAGGGATTTCATATTTTATGAAGTTTGAACTTTAACTTTCAGTTTACTTTATGACTCAGTATTGAACTTCTTAACCCTTTCTAGTAGGTTTTAACCTCTGTATCTTATATGCTTTTCCACTAAATATGCTGTATTAAACATAAATAGGAGTTGAAAATCCTTTTATCTTTTCAATGACTCTGCTTTAAGTTGCTTTCTTTGAAGAATATTAATGTTAGCTTATCCCTACATGACAATTAATTGCTATTCCCACATACTGTGGGTTCAACAGCTTTTTTCCTTTTTTATTTCCAGTGTATTTTGATGTTTTTATTTTTAGTTGGTATGGAGAGAGGGAGTGAAGATAGTTTTAAGTGGATACACTTTTCCTTTAATGAAGGCAAGCTGTAGGTGGGTGATAAAGAGAAAAGAGCTAGGCTTTGGATTCACACAAGACTGGGTTTAATTCCTAACTTTCTTACTTGCTACATGTGTGACATTGGGAACGTTATTTACCACCCAATATGTTGTCATATGTGAAAAGTAGGAGAATATATCCTTCAAAGTTGGCTGTGCATAAGCAAGAAAGATATATGTGGCATTTAATTCAGTGCGTAGCACATGCTTATTGGCATCATTAACTGAAACTCCTGTGACTACTATTCTTACCATTATTATTAATATTACTGCTTTCAGCATGCAGAGAGCTCTTATTTATCTTAGCCCCTAGCTAATTTTCTATTACAGCATATCAGTCTAGGGAAGCTGTGACAAAATCTTCACTTAAATCTTTGTCCACTTCAGATAAGTGGCCCTAGCATTGTTTCTTGCCCATCGAAGGACTTTAAATTAGTAGCTTCTGCTATGCAATACCCCACTGAGATAAGAGGTTTCCTTTTTGTCCCTTCCTTTTAACCTTGGTGGTATTTTACAAAGATGAACTCTTGAGCACCCAAGATGCTTATGTCTTTTAGCGCATGTAAATGTTTGATTCTGCATGGACAGGCAAGATGTTAAATTGGTAAAGTATATCAAATTAGCTTTTAAAATAACTTTATTACAGTTCCTAAAGGAGAAATTATCTCTGTAATTTTAGAACTGCCCTCATACTTGCTGTGTGTTGTGGATCAGCAAGTATAGTCAATCTTCTACTTGAGCAAAATGTTGATGTATCTTCTCAAGATCTATCTGGACAGACGGCCAGAGAGTATGCTGTTTCTAGTCATCATCATGTGTAAGTGTTTACATGAAAAGGCTAGTTAATGCTAAATTGAGGTTTAAAATAATTATAACAATTGCATCTTACATATCAGGTGATATGTCATAGTTTGGTTCAGGTAGTTTTAGAGTGGCAGTGAGTTAGTCCCCTGCATCAGCCAGAAATCAGACAAAAAGCAAGACAAGTTAGAAGTACCAATGGGTGCAGGATTCTTTACCTCAGGACTTTTAAGACCTTTATCCTTAGAGACCCCAATATTTTTCATTTCATCCAAGTATAACACCTATGCATGGGATAAAAAAGAGTATCACATCTTTGATTTTTCTGATTAGTTATTTGGGTCTTGAAATGTCCAGTTTAGCAGAAAGTCTTGTACTGTCTCCTGGGGACTATCTCCTACATACTCCTTGAATTTTTCAAGAACCAAAGGGGTTCACTAAATCAAAGGAAGACAGTCCCTTTTATCAAGTCAGAAGGAGGAGAAAAAAAAGGGCATTCCAATCATTCTGTTGTTTCCATTGTTTCTGTTGCTGCATTGTTGCCACTCAAACTGGTTCTGCTGCCTGGTAATTGTTGACCTTTGACACCAAGATGCCCTTACTGATTCAGATCCCTCAAGTCTTCATGGGGATTCATACAGTGACTTTGAAGTTACAACATTTTTTAGTTCCCTTACCTATGCTTATATGCTCAGCCATTGTTCCCAAAGCACCAGCACCCTGCTCTGGCCGCTGGGCATCCTGACTTTATCCGCACACAAAGGGAGCAAATTGACCCTTCCTGCTGTATTCAGAACCTAATGTGGAACCCACATCTTAGCCAAGAATTAGCTGAGACCTTCATGGTAAGAGATCCTTTCAGGCCGTTGTTGGTCTTTTCTCTAGCAGATATTAGGTGGGCTTGTTATAAAGGGTCAGAGGGGTTCAAATAATGTGGCAGAAAGAGATCAGTGTTTGTTTCTTCTTCTTTGCTACCAGATCTACACTGTGAGGCACTTTTATATCCTGTGTAGAATCTTAGGCAGTAGAAAGTCCCATATGAGCCTTCCGCAAGCAGTGGCTCCCAGCTGTGGTTGGCCCCTTGAGTGATCTGATTTACATGATAATGAAAATCGTTCAAGCTACTTCCATCTCTAGCTCAAGATTTTAAAATATTTTCAAATTGTACCTCACAGGAAGCCATTGAAGATAATTCTCAGAATCTCAAGTAGGTTAAGTAAGTAGTGATGAGTCATGGACAAGAGCCAAGCCTTGTCCATGACTCATCACAAATCATGTGTAAAAGTAGGGCTTTGTGCCGGCTTTGGCGGCACATATCCTAAAATTGGAACAATACAGAGAAAGTTAGCATGGCTTCTGCATAAGGAGACAGCACAACTCTTTGAAGCATTCCATATTTTGTGCAGTCACTGGAAGATCATTTCACTATTTGCTGACTAGCTCTAAGGAAACAGTGTAAATCAAAGCAAAATGGGTGCCACCAAAATATCGAAATGTGATTTGTGCTGCAAAAATAGTCATGGAAGATGGTCTGTGAGATGATTTAGAGCTGAATAATGTGTTCAGTGCAAAATATATTATAAGTATGTACGTCAAAAATTAGAGAATGTCAATTTGCAGCTTCTTCATGAAAACTGAAAAAAAATAAAAGTAGAGTTTTGGTCTCCCATGTCAGCTGGAATTGAACATCAATATAAAGCATTATCCTAACAAACATCTGCTGGCTCAGAGTTTGAGTCTGTAGAGAAGGATCATTGCTCCAAGCCAGGTCTTAACATCCATTAGTTTTTCTGCCCTTAGCACAACAAATTGGTCAACTCCGTAATAGTGGACAATCACATTATCTACTTTAATGAGAGATTTATGAAAAAATTTAGTTACAAACTATGACACAGTTGAGATGCCCTGAATTATAAGCCATAAGGAGTAGGACAACTAAGAAGCAAAATTAGGACTTAATAACATTTTCTGAAAACTACAGCATTTGCATATTAGAACCTATGAACAAAATACACATGGGGTTTTATCTGGGATTCCAAGATAATTTTAGTCATAAAGTTTAGGAACAGATTATTCCATTGCTTTACTATTTCTCTGAGCATTTAAAAAATGTTACCTTGTTAAATCTTTATAACAACCTAGTGAAATAAGGCAGCAAAGTCCTCACTTTGTAGAAGAAGACATTGAGCCTAAGAGAAGAAAGTTGTCCAAGAACAAATAGCTGTTCATTATGGAGCTAGGACTTATGCAGAGTTGGGACACTTTCTATTATGTCATGCTAATGCATGCTGATTTACTGGGTCACAGTGCCCTTGATTTATGAGCATTTCACCTAATCTTTTTTCTTCTTTAATTAGAAGCTTAAAGAAAAGTTTGTAGAATGTACTCATAAGTGTATGGGATAATACTGTTAAATTCTGATATTATGATATTGTTTGAAATACTCTAAGAATTTTACATTTGGTAAGTATTTTTATATCAGTATTAAAATAGTAATTTGGTTTCTTACATTTTTATACATAGAATTTGTGAATTACTTTCTGACTATGAAGAAAAACAGATGCTAAAAATCTCTTCTGAAAACAGCAATCCAGGTAAGACTTGTGATAATGAATTACTTTAGGTCAGTTGTCCACAATGTTTTTGGCAGCAGGGACTGGTTTTGTGGAAGACAGTCTTTCCATGGGCTGGGGGAAGGTGGGGATGGTTTCAGGATTATTCAGCCATGTTTCATTTATTGTGCTACTTTATATTATTATTACATTGTAATATATAATGAAATAATTATACAACTTACCATAATGTAGAATCCGTGGAAACTCTGAGCTTATTTTTCTGCAACTAGATGGTCTCATCTGGGGTCAAAGTGAGACAGTGACAGATCATCAGGCATTAGATTCTCATATGAAGCACACAACCTAGATCCCTCAGATGAGCAGTTCACAATAGGGTTCATGCTCCAATGAGTATCTAGTGCTATCACTGATCTGACTGGAGGCAGAGTTCAGGCAGTAATATGAGCCATGGGGTGTGGCTGTAAGTACAGGTGAAGCTTCCCTGGTTTGCCTGCTGCTCACCTCCTCCTGTGTGGTGTGGTTCATAATAGTCCATGGACTGGTACCAGTCTGTGACCTGGGAGTTGTGGACCCCTGCTCTGGGTGGTCCTACCGTAGATAAAAAAATAAAAGTAAGGAATTTTTGATCACAAAAGAACGCCAAAGCACAAGTCATGTTACATATCCTTGTCCCAACAAGGTCTCACTCTTACTGACTTCATTCCTCCTCATTTGAAGTTGGAAGGAGATACATTTACTTTGTTGGAACAAGATGTGTTCTCTACCTGATGGTCAATTGTCTTGATAACAGTAATTTTGTTAGAACAAGATTCTCTGCTACCATTTACCAAAAGATTGTCATAATAAATACACAAATTGCCCAACTCTAGGCTCAGCAGATTATAATAAAAGTAGAAAAATGTTTCACATTACCAAAAATACTAGTATGCCACCTGGTTGTGGACACCTAATACATTGTATAATCCAAACTGGATGAGGACACCTTTAATTTAGCCATCTATTTATCAAAAAGCTTCTGTAAGTTAGGTTTTATAAGTTGCAGAAGACAAAAATGGAATAGATGTAGTTTTGATCTTTAAGGTGCTCATAATAGAGGTGTCTCTATTTCATTTCTGTGCTTTTTCAACAGAATTTACAAAGAAAACATTTCTATGTTTTCACTTGTCCACTTAACAAATAACTATCAAATGTCTTTCAGATACTAATCATTTTTCTAATGCTACAGAACACACACAATTAAAAATACAGACAGGAGCTTGTTATTATCATTGTCATTTTTATTATTTTACTACTTTATTCAGTGCTTACTGTGTGCTAGATGCCAACTGGAAGCTTATAATTATGATTTATTATGTATTATGTGCCAGACATACGTGATGAGGAATGAAAGTTTTGAAAAAAAGTAGGTATGATTCAAAGTAAGCATGCAGAGTGAGAAGAATTTTTCTAGGTAAAGAAGCAGAAGAATAATTTTTGGCAGAAGGAACATGCAACAAGTTTGTGTGTTTGCCAGAAGAACATCTAATGAGATTGCCTGTTTGGCAGGAAGAGCAACAAGTGCAAAAGACAAGATGCCGAGTGAACTTTGCAGGGTTTCTGAGCAGTTCACTTTTGCTAGTACCAAAAGTGAGAGACACCAGAGGTTGGGAATGAGGTGAATACTTAGCTAAGGCAAGTTTATGATAGACTTTTTTAATACTATAGAAATGAGTAGGTCTTACCCTGTGGGCCATGGGAAATTTACCAGGTAGAATGCTTTGGACTGTAAATACTAGATGAGCAGTGGCTAAAACAGTAGGAACCAGAGTTGTTTTGGTTGTTCAGTGATATCCTAGGATCCCACTTGTCCCTCTTTCAGCTGTGCTGTTGGCAGTGTTTTCTTCATGTCTCCTTTCATGGTTGGCTAATCCGCAGCAGCTCCAAACATCTTGTTCTCACAACACAACATTTCAAGGGCTGCTTTTCTTCACATGTGTCTTTTAAACAGGGAGAAAACTTAGAAGCATGCAAGGGGCTTCCTGTAACATTTCATTGGCTGGGTCACACCACATGCTCATTCCCAAACCAGGCAATGGGATGGCAAATACGTGATTAGCTTAGAATAAACATTTCTCTTTCTGAGGCTGAGGAGGGGGATTGGGATAATAAATATCCCAATAGACTTGTGTTTCTTCTGCAAGAAAGAATAAGGAATGGCTATTGATAGGAGCCAACAATGTGTGCTGCAGGGGCTCATTGGAGAAATTTGAGCAGGGGAGTTACAAGATTAAATTTGAATATTAAGGCATATTCTGCTTATGGTGTAAAATGGGTTAGCAAGCTTTTTCTGTAAAGGACCAGGTGGGAAATATTTTAGACTATGTGGTCTCTGTCATATCTACTTAACCAGGCTGTTGTCTGTTGTTGTAGTGTGAAAGCCACCATGATTATATGTAAGCAAACAGGCATGACTGAGCTCCTATAAAACTTTATTTACAAAGCCAAAAGGCAGATTGGATTTGGCCTGTGGCCTATAGTTTGCTGGGATTGATGGAAGATAACCATGTAAAGAAACCAGGAGACAAAGGAAGCTTTTGCAGTAGTCAGCTATAGTTTCCATGTCACACATCCTTGGACTAGTATCAATGTATTCTAAGGTTTTCACCTGCCCGTGGCAAAATAAAGTTTGGAATCTCAGTTACTCATTTTAATGTGTTGGCCTTTTTTTGGTGTTATGCTTTTTTCATTTGTTTTGCTTAATTTTTTTCATGTAAGAAATAACATTAGTAGTTGGAAGGGTTGTTTGTAATAAAAGCCATTTTGTAAATGTTTATGTTCTCAGTGGCAGTGGTAATATAAAGCAGAGGAAGAAGAGAGGTATAGTCAATATGATTTAGTGATAATTGAATGAGAAAGGTTTGGGGGACAGAGAGAAATGTCAGATAATTTACAGGTTTCCACGTTGTACACTAGTATTTAACCTGGACATGAGGAAGGAGTAGGAAATTTTCTCCGTGACCTGTGTGAGTCACAGCTTCCAGAAAAGAAAGAGAGCAAGGAGCATATTAAGGAAGCACAGCAAAGTCAGTCCTAGAGTGCCCTGCTTGACTTCATGTCATAGTTCTGACTTCTAAAAAATCATTTTCTGCAAAATGTGCTTTGTGTTTTTCCCCTCTTGCAGCCTGCAGCCAAACAGAATCCCTTTAGCAGGGCATTTTTGTGTTTTTCCTTTAAACAAAGCAACATATAACTAACAAAAAAGAAGTAAGAGAAAGAGTGTTTTTTGTATAGGCTAGCATTTAACTTAAACTTGAGAGCGAGTACTAGGATTATACTTAGAATTTATGGACTGGGTAGGAAGACTAGATAGAAATCTAAAGATTGCTGACTCAAACACAGTGTGATTTTTTTTGCTTTATTGTCACAGCTCTGAATTCACAACTATTAGTTATATTCATATACACTATAACTTTATAAAGCACCTTCCCAAATATTAAGTGATTTATTATAATTTCTATGACTTATTATAGAATTGACTTTCCAAGCATTCATTAGAATTATTGAGAATTTGCTACATAGTATCATCTCAGCTGTGTCCACATGAGCTAGCTGTCACCTTGTCTTAATGAATAATGACTCACTAGGAATATTGGTTTTGGCATTAAAATGATCTACATCTAAATACAGATAGGACCAGGACCACTCTTGAACGTTAATGTCTAAGCATCTTAAAAGTACACATAAGGCTTTCATAATCTGACTTCTGCCCTACTCTACATCTTTAGCCCTTTTCCCTGTGTGCCCTTTCTCTGGCATTACTGAGTGGCTCTTCATGCCCTACTCACTCCTCCTTCTATTGCAGGCAAATAGTTTCACTCTTTCAGGCCTCGCTCCTGCTCTTGCTGCTGTGTGGCATGCTGTCACCCTTTCTTGCCCTCTACCACTTTTAATCTAGCTAGCCTCAATATTTAAGTCTCTGCTTGGGCAGGTGTTCTAGAAAAGCCATCCCTGACAGGCTTTATTTTCATTCTTTTTAAACCCTAACACCTAGCATGTATGTAGCAGGACTCAATAAGAAATTTCTGAGTAAAATAAAGACTGTTTTTACAAAGATGATGTGCAAGACTGTCCTCTGCAGTCTTGGAGTAGAGGGGACAGACCTGTGGAGGAATAATGTACAGTTCAGGTGGTAAAGATGCAGTAGAAAAATCAGTGAGGTCCTAAGGCTACCTCAAGGAAGGAGTTACCTGTTTATCTGGGGAAAGATCTGCAGAATCAAGGAAGACTTCCCATAGCATTGTTTTAAAAGATGAAAATAAGGCTGGGTGTGGTGGCTCACACCTGTAATTGCAGCATTTTGGGAGGCTGGAGCAGGTGGATCACAAGGTCAAAAGATCAGGACCATCCTGGCCAATGGTGAAACCCCATCTCTACTAAAAATACAAAAATTAGCTGGGCATGATGGTGTGTGCCTGTAATCCCAGCTTCTCAGGAGAATGAGACAGGAGAATCATTTGAACCAGGGAGTCAGAGGTTGCAGTGAGGTGAGATTGTGCCACCGCACTCCAGCCTGGTGACAGAGCAAGACTCTGGCTCAAACAAAAAAACAAAAAAAAAAAGAAAAATGAATATAAATTTGTCATAATAGTGGATGGAAACATTTTAGATGTTAAGAAGACATTGTACACTAACAAAGGTGTCAGTAGTAATTTTGTAAATCATTTGTAAGGTACTATTTTTGCAGAAAACAGGAGGCAGGAGAGACCCAGTGGGTCAAACAAGAGGATTTTATTTAGGTGCACACCAGCTCAGAGGATTTGCATCAAAAACCTGAGCCCTGAACAAAGACAGGGCTTGGCTTATATAGGCAAACTTACAGAAGCAGAACAAAGGCAGTTAATCATATAGTGACAGTTTTGCAACCACTGCATAGCTTGTGACCTTGCAGCTGCATTGAAGGAAAACAAGAATTTGCAAAATATATGCATTTGTAAAAATAGCTATGAATAAATGCTGAGGGGGAGGGGGGAGATGGTAAAGGAATTTGTTTTCTTAACTTTTCTCTGGGATGTCTGGAGCCCATACCTGTGGGCTCTGGCTTCTCAGACAGGGTCACCACAACCTTTCCTGGGCCCTGCCTGATACTGTCCTTACAGTCAGAGTAGCTAAGTGCAGGAAAACTTGTTTCTCTTTAAAACTAAATTTTCTTTTCTTTACATTTACTGCTTCACTATTAGGAAGTGAACAACATACTGAGTTACCTTATATGTTTCTACTGTATTTTAAAGTTGTGTTTCTGGTGGTTTTGTTCATTTATGTGGGGTGGATGAATTTGTGAGTGAATCACATCAGGTGTCTCCACAAGTGGTTTGTTGAAGTTTTGGAGAATTATTTCCTAAGTAACTATTTCATGAAAGACTAAACACTCAATTTATGAAATAAAATAAAATGTTGTCTTCAATCTATTTTTATAAAGGCAATAGTTTTTAACTGTTCTAAGTGGTTCATCTTAACTGAATATATGGATTTCTCAACAGAACAAGACTTAAAGCTGACATCAGAGGAAGAGTCACAAAGGCTTAAAGTCAGTGAAAATAGCCAGCCAGAGGCATGGAAAATTTTAAATTTAAATTTTTGATTTAATGTTGTTTTCTTTGCTTTAACAATATTAGATAGTCCAAATGAAATTACCTTTCAGACTAGGTTTTAAGAATCAATAGATTCTTTTTTAAAGAATTTTTTAATAAGATTCTTAAAATTTATTTTAATAAATTCAGCAATCTCATTAACAGAAGAATCAATAAATTCTAATTTAACATTTGATATTTAGCTTAAAAACATAACCACTATAAAATTTAAAATACTCTTATTTTACAGTATTCTTATTTAAAATATTCTTATCTGCCTTTTTGATTAGCTTATAGCTAATCTTTCCTTTTGGAATAGAGGCAAAAACATATTCCAGACCTTTGTTTGTTCTTTTATTTTTACAACACCCTAACATGATAAAGTAACATCAATTATTCGATTATATTATTAAGCAATAGAACTATGAACAATGTAACACTGAAGGTCCCTGAGCTGGATTCATGGTTAAAGAATAATCACGGCCAGTGATTGAAAATCTGCAGTTTTATATTGTCAGTCACTGATACCAAGGTTAAAGACATATTCTGCCTTGTGGTCTCTCACTGACTTCAGCATTTCTGTTCAGGGAGGGAACCAGGTCATAAAAGAAACCCAACTGCCTATTACAAGAATCATATCTTGCAGAATGGGACATTTGGTGTTAGTGCACAAACACAATAACCTTCTACCTTATTTTAGTTGCAGAAAATCAGTACAGATTATTAAAAAATTTTATCCATTGTAATTAGTACACCTTACAATATATTAGAACTGGAATTAAGCAGATCATCTAGATACATAACACTATCATATTACAGCATATAATTTCAATTAAAATTTAAGAATTTGCATTTCTTTCTGTTTGGTGTTGATTTCAGCTCCTAAAAGTTTGAAGCATGCCTACAATCCAATTAGGAATCTTTTAAAAAAGCACTTCAGTGCACTATAGGGGCTCACTAGTTAGGGTTTCATGAGATACACTCTTTTCAAGTGAGGAAGCCTTTGGAACACTACAAATCATCTGCTAATTCATTTTTGGTAGATTTAACACATAACAAATTAAGTTTAGTTCAAACAAATGGTAACAAAGTTAAGTTTGCTGGTTCATGTTTTTATTCTCCCTTTGTCTGAGGTGAATTATTTTTCACATGTTACTCAGAAGCCAATGATGTGGCAGTAGCTAAACATAGATTAAAAAGTTAATTCTTAATTTTAATTATTTATTTATTTAATTATTTTAACAGTTAAATTTTATTTTATTTTCTAATTTTTCATGTCCATACTTCATTACTTAAGAATAAAATTATTTTAACATGCATTCCAAAAGAGGAGACATACATGGAAATACAACAAGCAAATTAACCTTCTATTTTTGCATCTGCAGAAAATGTCTCAAGAACCAGAAATAAATAAGGACTGTGATAAAGAGGTATACCTTTATGTTCAAATGTTTCTGTTGAATTAGATTTTTATGTTATGCTGTTTAACAAAGTGTAGTAAGTGTAGGCATACATGATCCTATCATGTAAGTAGCATAAATCACCAGTGAAAAATTTAATATTTAACTCAGAAAGAATTCTGTACATTTGAGTTTTCAAGAGATACAAACCCTAGAGAGATTCTTTCATCATTATGGAACAATCCTGAGTGGTGCCATAAAATGCTAGGTAATGCCACCTTAGGAGCTTTGGACCAATCATTTTATCTTTCTTGGTTTTAGTCTGATTATCACTAGATAATGTGGCTAAAGAAGATAATTACTTATTCTTTGTAACTTCCAGCTGGAAAATTGTATAGCTATTGAATGTGAAATTTGGGGAGCATTTAATTTTCTGGAATTCCACGCTTGCACCTCAGCAGTTTCACTCTGCTCCTTGTGTTGTGGCAAACTTTGGTTTTCATGTTTCAGTGAGCACCATCATGTTTTTGATATCCAGGAACCAAACGAAAAAAGAACGATCAAAGGCAGTGGGGGAGGAGAATATCTTAGTGCAGAAAAGGGCCATCTTCCTTTCTATTCCTGAAGCCCCACAGTGTATCATCCTCTACATCTGAGTGTTTAATGTAAAATCTAGGTGGTAAAGACAGAAGACACATTTTGTGTCTATGTCGTTTTATTTTTGTGTTCCCACGAGTCAAATGGGGTAAATTCATATATAAGATTCTGAAGAGTTTTTGGGAATAAAAGCACAAAATGAAGGAGGGCCCTTTTTTAATTTTGGAAAATTGTTTTATTCAGTCAAACAGCAATCAAGCAAACTTTACAAAAATTTCAATGATATACTAATGACATGATAATTACATCTTAAAATTATACGGTAATAGTTCTGTATATATGATCAAATTTAAGTGTGAGATATTTTTAATGACTAAAATAATGGCAAACTGAGTCAATTGATAAAATCAATTAAAAAGGTTCTTTTTATTCGATAAAGTGATAACCATCCTTAATATCAAACTTCCACTCAAGGTTGAAGAAGAAATAAAGAAGCATGGAAGTAATCCTGTGGGATTACCAGAAAACCTGACTAATGGTGCCAGTGCTGGCAATGGTGATGATGGATTAATTCCACAAAGGAAGAGCAGAACACCTGAAAATCAGCAATTTCCTGACACTGAAAATGAAGAGTATCACAGGTAAGCCTATGACGGCATTTAATAGGAGATAACTATATGCTGTCAAACAAATCCTAATTTGGGCTAATATTCATCATGAACAAATTTTATACTTTTACTAGAATATTCAGCCTTGCCTGTTAATCAGAAAAATGAAAATCAGTAAACAATGAGTTACCATTTTTTGCAGTCATTAATTTATTTGAAAAATAACCAGCATTGGCAAATGTGAGGGAAAAGGCATTTTTTCTTTTCTTTTTAATGAACTTTTATTTTAGCTTCAGAAGTTCATGTGCAGGTTTATTATATAGGTAAACTGTATCATGGAGGTTTGGAAGATTATTTCATCAGCCACATAATAAGCAAAATACTCGAGAGGTAGTTTTTTGGTCGTCTCCCTTCTGCCACACTCCACCCTCAAGTAGACCCTGGTGTCTGTTATTCTCCTCTTTGTGTCCATGAGTTCTCATTGTTTAGTTCCCAGTAATGAGTAAGAATATGTGGCATTTGATTTTCTGTTCCTGCATTAGTTTGCTTAGGATAATGGCCTCCAGCTCCATGTGTGTTGCTGCAAAGGAAATGGTCTCATTGAAAAAGACATTTCATACACTGTTGGTAAATACATTTTGAACATTAATTTAGTAGCATATTCACACACACATATATATAAGATAGTAAGGATATATAGGTATGTTAAGGATATTTGTATAGATTTGTCACATATATACTTATGTGTAAGGACATTTCTTACAGCATTATTATATCAAAAAGATGGATCCTTATCAATAGGAATTTATCATTATCAAAAGTAAATCCTTACCAATAGGAAATAGCTCAATTTTCATACCCAGAAAATAATACAGTATGCAACCATTTTTTACAAATGAGGTTAGATCTAGAGTATACTGATTATTTTGCAATTAAAATGTATTTAAAGCATTTAGTTTGGTAACACATCTTAAGATAATTTTGTTAGAATTCTTGTAATATCTGCTGTGTTGCAAATGGAAGCTACACGCTACATTGACACTGTACCTTGTTAGCAACAAGATTGCTAGTTATTAAATTTTTGTTGTCAGTGCCTGAGTGCCGAAATATTGGACCTTCAATCTGAATATTGCCAAGGGATTGTACATGGGGATCTATATTTAATATAAACATATATTTAATATAAACATTTGAGTATATTGGGTAAAACTTTTATTAAAATATATCAAAGTATCTTTCATCTGCTAAACCAGGAGCTGGCCAGCTTTTTCTGCAAAGAGCCATTTAGTAAATATTTTAGGCTTTGTGGACTATATATATTTATTTTTTTTGAGACAGGGTCTCTGTTGCCCAGGCTGGAGTGCAATTGTGTGATCACAGCTCACTGCAGCCTTGACTTTCTGGGCTCTAGTAATCCTCCCACCTCAGCCTTTCTACTGGCTGGGACCCCAAGTGTGCAACATCACACCCAGCTAATTGACTCTAGGGACTGTAAAGTGAATAAGCATGGCTGTGTTCCAAGATTCTTTACTTACAAAAACAGGCAGTGGGCTGGATTTGGCCCACAGGTGCTAATTTGCTGACCGGTGTGCTAAAAGGAAGGTGCTGCTAATGCAGTAACACTTATTTGTAAAAGTGCCCTGCATGTGTGACATTATCTTTCCTTTGAGAAAAGGATATATTTCAGTATTCACCTCACCATATTTTTCCACAGTGATGTCATACAATTTTTAAAATTTCATTTGTAAAATAAGATTATTTTCTGCATTTCTGCCACTTTATTCCTGTTAATAGAATTCAGTATTTTATGGTGATCAATTACTTTGTATATTTGATGAGTATCAACTGTTCTAGAATTGGCTGATTTTTATCAAGCAAGAAATACTCTCCTTGAAGCTTTTAGTTTTTCTTGGTCTTTATGTATAAGCATGAACAAAATAATAATCAGCTTCTGTAATCTAGAAATGGTCAAGGCAACTTTTAGTTCTATAGTTTTAAGAATTGAACACCTTGGTCTGGCATTTTTAATGCCAAATGTGTATAATTTTTATAAGCTTTAAAATATGTAATTGTTATATAAAATTTGAAAACTACACCTGTTATGTAAAATTTGAAACTATTTGTCTATTACTTTTCCATGACTGTGGAAGAAAATTACAACATTCTCAGCCATGACTCCTAAGTATGATGTCCTTAAAAGAACTGTCTACACTCATGAACTCAAATTTTCTTTTCCTTCACTCTTGATCTCATGCCAGTAAGTCTTCAATCTCAGCAGTCCTCCAACGTTTTTCCTCAAGATTATCACTAATTGTTTTCTGTGATAAATCTAGGCACTTTTCTTCCACCTCATTTTATTTAATCTGTCAGCAATATTTGAGGCAATGGAGGGCATCTCGTCCCTAACGGCATCTTCACTTGGCTTTCAGGACCTCACTGCCTCAGGCTTTTCCTCCTGCCTTTCTAGTCCATTCATCATGTTCTGTTTTGCTTGCTCCTCCTCATCTTTCTCCTTTTGGACATTGTTGTTTCCCAGGGCTCACTCCTCAATCTTCTTTCTTGTGACTTTTTCTTTTTCTTTTTTGGAGACAGAGTTTCGCTCTGTCACCCAGGCTGGAGTTCAGTGGTGTGATCTCGGTTCACTACAGCCTCTGCCTCCTGGGTTCAAGCAATTCTCCTGCTTCAGCCTCCTGAGTAGCTGGCATTACAGGTGCATGCCACCATGCCCAGCTGATTTTTGTATTTTTAGTAGACACAGCGTTTCCCCATGTTGGCCAGCCTGGTCTCAAACTCCTGACCTCAGGTGATCTGTCTGCCTTGGCCTCACAAAGTGTTGGGATTACAGGTGTGAGCCACTGCACCTGGCCCCTCATGACTTTTTCTACTGTGTATATGCTAGTGATTTCCAAATGTATGTCTCCAGCTCAAATCTCTCTCCTTAATTCCAGATTTCTATATCAGCCTGCCTACTTGACATCTCTCTTTGGTTAGTTATTGGGTATCACACACTTGTCAGATCCAAAATTGGGCTACTGATGTCCTTCCTGAAATCTACACCTCATATAGTCTTTCCTACTTTGGTTAAGGGCAACTCTTCCAGTTGCTCTGCCAAAAATCTCGGTGTCATTCTTGACTCATCTCTCTCTCTCTCTCTGACACCTCACATCTAATCTCTCAGTAAATCTTGTCAGGTCTACCTGAAGAATATGTCCAGAAGCCAGTCATATCTCATACATCTGAGCCACCCTCATCTGCAGTCTAGATGAGTGTCATAGACTGGGAATTGATAGTCCTGGTTTTTAAAAACTTCCCTTTTCATCAATTCTTAACTCAGTGGATGTATTTAAAACATAAGTCAAACTGTGTCATTCCTCTGCCCCAGCCCTTCTCATTATCTCCATTTCACTCGGAGTACGTGTCAAAGTTCCTCCTAATTATCTCCCTTGCTCTGCTTCAGCCACACTGAATTCTTGCCATGCCTTATCTACCCCTAGTGCTTAAAGATGCCAGGCACACCTCCGTGATTCGCAGTTCCCTGTGTCTGGAATGCTTTTTCCCCAGATATCCTCCTAGCTTTCTCTTTCCATTCCTTCAGTTCTTTATTTAAAACCCCCTTTCTAAGAAGAAGAGGAAAAAGGGTAAAAAGAAACACATTAAGGAACAACCACTTTCTGAGGAAGAACGGTGTGCTACCCAGACGCGTCATGCTTAAGGTTCAATTGGGTGCCTACCAGGGATGCTCTCTAACGTAACGAAGGGAAGGTTCAGTGAAACAAAGTGATTTATCATCTCTAACTTCAAACCCATTTGTATCTTGACATCAACGCTGTTAACCTTATGTCATCATTTCTTAGAGACTTTGATATACAAATAAAAGGATTTTTGTATTAGAAAAAAAAAATCCCCTTTCTCAGCAGGGACTTTTCTGACCATCCCAACTTTCCCACCACCCTCCCCATCAAACACATAAACATTTCATTTTCCTGCTTTAGTTTTTCTCCTGTAACATCCTGTATATTTGGCCTTATCTGTCTGTTGTTATTGTGTGTTTTTCTCACTCTCATGAATAGGGTTTTTATTTTTCACTACCATATCCTCACTGAAAGAGGCCTAGCATATTGGATGTAGCTACCTAATAAATACTTATTAAATGAGTGAATGGAGTTTATCCTGCATATATTGTTTGATTAATTCTCACTTTAAAAATGTTTGACATGGTTCATTCTAACAGCTTTGCCCGGTAACTACGTGCATTTTTAAAATTGTTTTGGCTTTTTATAATAAGCTACATTCTTTATATTAATTTTTTTATTTAGAGAGAAAAGCCCAATATTGTGGTTATTCACTATTTATTCTTTTACTAGTAATCATAATTGTAGTTATGGCAAACTGAGTCAGAGGAATTGCAAACTTTACTGGTATTTTATTTTATTTTGAGATGGAGTCTCGCTGTATCCCCCAGGCTGGAGTTCAGTGGTATGATCTCAGTTCACTGCAACCTCCACCTTCTGGTTCATGCACTTCTCCTCCCTCAGCCTCCCAAGGAGCTGGGATTACGGGGGCATGCCACCACGCCCGGCTAATATTTGTATTTTTAATAAAGATGGGGTTTCATCCCGTTGGTCAGGCTGGTCTCGAACTCTGTACCTCAGGTGATCCACCCACTTCAGCCTTTCAAAGTGCTGGGATTACAGGCATGAGCCACTGCGCCTGGCCACTAGTATTTTATTTAAAAAAAAATTACGGTGGCACATTTAATGGACTTACAAATTCTTTTCAAGGGATTATGAACCTTTGGTATTTGAAATAAAGAGACAGAGTTGGAATTTTTTGCTTCCTATTGTAAGAGGAATACTGGTCAGGCACTGTCTATTCTGATGGAGCAGGTGCTGCTGCGTGGCTGTATTTCAGAAGCAAGCTGCTCACATTGATATTGGTTGGTGAACAAGAGCAGTGGTCATTGATTGACTAGATTTCAAACTGGCTTTGGGTGGCTTCTTGTTACCATTGGTACAAGTCATTTCTTTCATAAGTTAGAGTCAACTTTAACCGAAAATTTTCTGTATAAAAGTTGCCTTCAATTAACTATGTTCAAAATGAAACTATTTTATATTCCAGAATTGTAGACTTCATTTTAAAATTTTGGTCAAGATGAATTGGTTAATAATAGCTCTCAGGAATATCTGTTTTCTTTTTTTAAAAATACATATTTCTCTGTATAATTTATTCCTTAAAATTAATGATTTTCTTTCTGTTTTTGGTATTTTTAGAAGCTTTTGCTCAAGTCCTAACATAATCTCCAGTAGGAGATTTTAGTCTCTTTGTCAGTTCATGTATGTATATGGTAGTGATACTCTACTCTCTTTTTAAATTCCTTTTCTTGTTCACTTTCTTCTCAGTACAATAACGGTGATATTCTCACACATCTTTACCTCATTTAAAAGTAATTACAGTTTGCTGCTGGCAAATTCAGCTTTTTATATTTTGACTAAATACTAGGCTAAAAGTGAAGAAAATTTACCAGGTCATTTTATTTTCAAACAAAATCATTACTAATAAAAATTGCTATTTTTGAAATATAAATAATGACATTTTGATATTTTAAAAGTAAGGATACACCCCCCCCTCAATAGTTTGGCTTTGTGTTTCCACCCAAATCTCATGTCAAATTGTAATTCCCAGGTGTTGAGAGAAAGACCAGCTGGGAGGTATTGGATCATGGGGTCGGTTTCCTCCATGCTGTTCTCGTGATAGTGAGTTCTCACAAGAGCAGATAATTCTATAATGGGCTCTTTCCCTTTCACTTCTCTCTCTCCTGCCACCTTTTGAAGAAGTTGCCTGCTTCCCCTTTACCTTCTGCCATGATTGTAAGTTTCCTGAGGCCTTCCCAGCCACGTGTAACTGTGAATCAATTAAGCCTCTTTCCTTTATGAATTACCCAGTCTCAGGTATACATACATACATACATATATATATATATAATTTTCTTTATTCCACTCATCAGTTGGTGGACACTGGCTGATAACATATCTTTGCATATGTGAATTGTGCTGTAGTAAATGTATGTATATAGGTGTCTTTTTGAGAGTATGATTTCTTTTATTTTGGGTAGGTATCCAGAAATGAGAATGCTGGATAGAATGGTAAGATCTACTTTAACAGAACTCTCCATAATGTTTTCCATAGATTTGTACTAATTGCTATCCCCACCAGCAGTGTATAACTCTTCTTTTTTCACCACATCCACACCAGCATCTGCTGTTTTTTTTATTTTAGTAGTGACCATTCTGGCTGAAGTGAGGTGATATCTCACTGTTGTTTTATTGTACATTTCCCTGATGATTAGTAATATTTAGCATGTTTTTATATTCTTGTTCACCATTTGTACATCTTCTTTTGAGAAATGTCTATTCATGTCATGTGCCCACTTTTTAATGGAATTATTTGTATTTTTCCTGCTGATTTGTTTGAGTTTCTGGTAGGTTATGGACATTAACCCTTTGTTAGATTCATAATTTGCCCATATTTTCCCCATTGTATAGGTTGTTGGCTCACTTTGATGATTATTTCTTTTGCTGTGCTGAAGCTTTTTAGTTTAATTAGGTCTTTATTTATTTATTTATTTATTTATTTTTATTTTTGTTGCTTTTGCTTTCAGGGTCCTCATCATAAATTATTTGCCTAGGCTAATGTCTTCAGGTCTTAGGTTTAGGCCATTAATCCATCTTGAATTAATTTTTTTACATGGTGAGAGATAGAGATCCAATTTTATTCTTCTATATGTGACTATCTTTTTTTCCCAGCACCATTTGTTGAATAACGTGTACTTTCTCCAGTGTATGTTTTTGTATCCTTTCTCAGAGATCATTTGGTTGTAAGTGGCCTTTTTTCTGAGTTGTCTATTCTGTTCCATTGATCTGTGTATCTACTTTTATACCACTACCATGATGTTTGTTACTGTGGCCTTAGAGTATCATTTGAAGTCAGGTAATGTGATGCCAACATGTTTGTTCCTTTTGCTTGGTATGTCTGTTGCTATTCAGGCTCTTTTGTGGTTCTACATGAATGACAGCTTTTTAAAATAACTCTGTGAAGAATGACATTGGTACTTTGGTAGAAACTGTATTGACTCTGTAGACTACTTTGGGCACTATGGCATTTTCACAATATCAATGCTTTCAGTCCAGGAACATAGAATGTATGTTCATTTATTTGTATCATCTGTGATTTTCTTCAGTGGCGTTTTCCAGTTATCCTCTGATAGATCACTCACCTCCTTCATTAAGTATATTCCTAGGTATTTTACTATTTTGCAGCCATTGTAAAAAGGATTGGATTCTTGATATGACTCTCAGCTTGGTTGTAGTTGGTGTATAGTGGTACTATTCATTGGTATTTGTATATTTTGTAACCTCTGAGACTTTACTAAATTCACTTATCAAATCTAGGAGTGTTTTGTAGGAGTCTGTAGGGTTTTCTAGGCATAAGATCATATCATTGGTGAAGAGAGAGTTTGACTTTCTCTTTTCCAATTTGGATGCCCTTTATTTCTCTTGCCCAATTGCTCTGCCTAGGGCTTCCCAGTTTTCTTCTTAATATGCATGAAATAAAAGTAAAATTGAAAGCAATTAATGATCAGTTTATTTCACATCTCTCTCTCATACACAGATAAAATTAATTCAAAGTTCTATGTTAAAAACACAATATTAGACCCTGTCTTGTTCCAAAGGGAATTTCTAAGTCGTCTATAAATTACAGAGGAATCAAGAATATAAGTGGAAACTGTTTCCAAAAAATAAACATAAAAAGTTTGGGTTAACACAGGGGTTTCCAATCCCCAGGCCACAGACCAGTACCAGTCCCTGGCCTGTTAGGACCTGGGCCACACAGCAAGAGGTTAGTGGTAGGTGAGCAAGTGAAGCTTCATCTGTTTACAGCCACTCTCTGTCACGTTACCACCTGAGCTCCTCCTCCTGTCAGATCAGCGGTGACATTAGATTGTCATAAGAGTGTGACTTGAACCCTATTGCAAGCTGCTCATGCATGGGATCTAGGTTGTTCACTCCTTATGAGAATCTAATGCTTTATGATCTGTCACCATCTCCTGTCACCCCTAGATGAGACCATCTAGTTGCAGGAAAATAAGCTGAGGGCTCCCACTGATTCTGCATGATGGTGAGTTATATAATTATTTCATTATATATTAGTAATAATAGAAATGAAGTGCACAATGTATGTAATGTGCTTGAATCATCCTGGAACCATCCCCCACCTCAGGTCCATGGAAAAATTATCTTCCACAAAACTAGTCCCTGGTGCCAACATGACTGGGAGAGCAGGGTTAACAGATGTGAGACCCCTTTGCCTTGTCTTGGATTAATGTGCAGATATACATTGTGTGAATGACATCTGATGGTGCCATCTTGCCCTGTAGATCATCTTAGGGACACCTCCAGTATTTCATGAAAATTAAAATTTCTTCTAGTGACGAACAAAATGATACCCAGAAACAACTTTCTGAAGAACAGAACACTGGAATATCACAAGATGAGATTCTGACTAATAAACAAAAGCAGATAGAAGTGGCTGAAAAGGAAATGAATTCTGAGGTATTTTCTTTAGTCATTATCAAATGTTTTCATATGTGTATATATTTTTAAAAAGCTTTATTTTGGAAGGTATAAAGGATTTTTAAATCATACACACACACACACACACACACACACACACACACACACACCCTGTATATCCTTGGTCATATATCTATATATGTACACATAGGGTAAAGCCATTTTCTTAATTCAACTGCATTTGCCTGCAACAGTCGAGTAGTGACCTTCACAATGGCCTCAATCCAAAGGAAAAGCATTTGATATTTTTCATAAGAATTGATTATCTTTCCAATATCAAAAATAAGTTTTGCTACTAACAACAGATTTGCTAGTTTTGGGACATTAGTTCTTTTTAAAATATTAATAGAGAAGTCAGTTTGTTATTTTCACTAATAGGAAGGTAGGAAATGTACAGCTGGGTCAGAGGCCACATTGTGGATGTCATTATCCTTGCTTTTGAGGAGAGGAACAGTTTGCTCCAAGTAGTTTCTCATTTCAATGCAAAGAGCTTTGAAAACAATGACATGCCATGATACACATTTAGTGATAATTTATTGATAAGTATTTTGTTCCCAGATGAATAGTTCAGTATGTTTCCCATATTTCACACTTACTACTATAATGTTTCAAACATTATGAAGAGGAAAGAAAAGTTATTGCAATGGCAAATAATCTCATGATTTCTAAGAAAAGCCTTGTAAGTTATATCTTATTTACCATTTGTATTTTGAAATAAAAGGCTTCTTTTGTATTTATATATTTACACCACAGAAGCAACTGATTTTGTGGAGGATCACTAGCAGTAGCATCAGAAGACCTGGCAAAAATCTTGCACGTTGCATATATACGTGTGTGTGTGTGTGTGTGTGTGTATTCTAGATGGAGTCTTGCACTGTCACCCACGCTGGAGTGCAATGGCACAAACTCAGTTCACTGCAACCTCTGCCTCCCAGGTTCACACGATTCTCCTGCCTCAGCCTCCTGAAGTGCTGGGATTACAGGTGTGAGCCACCGGTCCTGGCTGCATATATTTTTTGACCTCTCCTTTTAAGAATCGTGATCTTAAATGAGTTGAGTGTTGTATGTAGAAGTGCAATGCTTAGATGCCGGTGTGTACATTGTAGAAGGGTACAATGCTTAGATTTAACAGTTATGAATAAATGTAATTCTTATAACTGACTGTAAAAATATTAGGAAAGCAGTATATTGATAAAACATTCCTCAGAAAAAGGAACTTAAAGAACTTTGAGGAATTGCTTCTGTCCTAATATATGCATAGCTAAGGCTCTTATGATGGTGTGGTTTGTAGGTTAGATATCAGAGTGTAAACCCAATTTAAAAAATGTAGCCAAATGTATTAATCTTCTATTTTATGCCTCTGGGTTTTTTGTAATTCAGAGAAAGGCTTTTCCAATTCTGAAATTCTTAAAAATCCTCTAGTGATTTATTTTTCATGGTCTTTAGATAAATATTTCAACTTTTTGGAATTTACACTCTTTTAGATTTGAAGTTTTGTCCAACTTTTTTCCAGTTAAATATCCACTATGGGAATTATTTCATTATACAAATATAAATGTCATTCTTCAATTTTAGAAGAAATCATGATATGTCATTCTATTGAGTGGTAACTAAAAGTTCCCTTTGTTTACTTAGCTTTCTCTTAGTCATAAGAAAGAAGAAGATCTCTTGCGTGAAAACAGCATGTTGCGGGAAGAAATTGCCATGCTAAGACTGGAACTAGATGAAACAAAACATCAGAACCAGCTAAGGGAAAATAAAATTTTGGAGGAAATTGAAAGTGTAAAAGAAAAGATTGATACACTTCTTCTTTTTATTTTTTTTATTTTTTTATTTTTTATTTTTTTTTGAGACGGAGTCTCGCTCTGTCGCCCAGGCTGGAGTGCAGTGGCGCGATCTCGGCTCACTGCAAGCTCCGCCTCCTGGGTTCACGCCATTCTCCTGCCTCAGCCTCCTGGGTAGCTGGGACTACAGGCGCCCGCCACCACGCCCGGCTAATTTTTAGTATTTTTAGTAGAGACGGGGTTTCACTGTGTTAGCCAGGATGGTCTCGATCTCCTGACCTCGTGATCCACCCGCCTCGGCCTCCCAAAGTGCTGGGATTACAGGCGTGAGCCACCGCGCCCGGCCAGATTGATAAACTTCTAAAGGCTATACAACTGAATGAAGAAGCATTAACGAAAACCAGTATTTAAGTACAGTGGACAGCTTAGGATTTTGACAACTGAGAATGCTCAGTTCTGAACTGGAGAATGTAAGACACAGCTAGGAAACACTGGAAATGGAAATTCAATCATGTCATTGTAGACTGACTACTGCTCTACATGATTGTGATCAAAGTCAGATAGCTGAAAGGGACTTCTTTCCAGAGAACAAACATCAACAGGTTTATTTACAGGAGAAAATGAATTCTCATATATCTCACCTAAAAGATAACAGTGAGATTCTTTCTGAACAACTCTAACGCTGACAGTAAAATTAACAACCTAAAAATTAAGCTCCATCACACAGGATAAATTCTGAGAGAAAAGATGAGGCAGGCCACCATCTTTCCTGTTTGGGCAACTTAGTCATTCCAGTATGCGGGCTTTGGAGAGTACAAACTCACCAGGGGCAGAAGAGATCCTGTGGCATAGCACAGCTGCTTTACCAAATCATGGCCAGAATGCTTCTGTAAGCAGGCCCCTGATCCTGTTCCTCATCACTGGACAGGATCTCCCACCTGAGGTGTCCAGCTACACCCACCAGTGTTCCCTGGCCAATGGAGATTTGAAACCTTCCTGGGACAGAGTTCCCAGAGAGAGGGGTGGGCCATGACCTTTGTTGTTTGGGCAACTAACCCTTCTGGCCTGTGGGCTTTGGAGAGCCCAAGCTGACCAGGGGTGGAAGTGGTTCCTCAGCACAGAACAGCCACCCTGCGAAAACGTGGCCAGACTCTTGTTTAAGCCAGTCCCCAACCACATTTCTAATCACTGGGTGGGGCCTTTCAACCAGGGTCTCCAGCCACCTTCACTGCTGTTCTCTGGCTGACAGAGGTTTCTGGCCTCCCTGAGTCAGAGCTCCCAGGGGGAGGACCAGACTGTCATCTTTGCTGTTTGGATGACTCAGCCAGTTCAGTCTTAGAGTTTCAGAGTGTCTGAGGAGACCAGGGGCTGAAGTGAACCCCCAGCACAGCATAGCCACTCTACAAAAACATGGCCAGACTTCTTTTTTAAACAAGTCCCTATTCCTGTTCCCTCCTTACTAGGCAAGACTTCTCAACTTGTTTCCAGTCACATCCTACAGGTGTGTTCAGATTGGCAACAGGTTCATACCTCAGAGGTACAGAGCTTCCAGAGGAAAGGGCAGGCTATCGTCTTTGCTTTTTCACAGGCTTCACTGCTGATATCTTCAGCCACTGGAAAATACGAGGCAATTGGCGACTGGAGTGGACCCCCAGCATACCACGGCAGCCCCACAGAAAAGTGGCCAGACTGTTATGTAGGTGCCCATTTCCATATCTCCTCGATGGGCAGGTCTTCCTGGCCTGGGTCTCCAGCCAGCCCCCCACTTGAGCTTTCAAGCCAGTAGCAACTAGCAACTCCCTGGACAGAGCTTTCAGGAGCAACAGAAATACTCTCTGCCACTGCCTCTGCAGTGGAACTGCCCTTGCTACCCTCAGAATATCAAGGGAGCAAAGACCCTAAGTGCCATATTGACACCTCCAACAAGCTGCAGTTGACACAAGGAACAAGTCAGTCCATCTTCCACGGGTACAACACACCCCTTACTGCTCATCACCAGACAAGGAACCCTGGCTTGGGCCCACAGCACAGACCCTCCATCCTGGGGTGATTACATTAAGTAACTGCTGACTTACACCTCTCTGGGGTGGAGCCCCCAGGAGACAAGGAAAGTGGTGGAGCAGCAAGTCAGCTGATGTGGAGCCCGGAGGGCAGGGACATCTATGTCTCGAGGCTCCACTTGGTCTTATGAGACACTTTATCCCAGCACTTAAGGAGTGCTGAGGTCAGACCAGCCCCATCTCACGTGCAAGATTGCCCAGCACAGATCAGGTCTAAGAGTTCTCTTCCTAAAAAAGGGGACTTGCTTAAAAAAGAAGTCTGGCCACGTTTGTATAGAGCAGTTGTGCTGTGCTGAGGATTCACTTTTGAGAGAGTTCTCCTCTGAGACCTGATCTCTGCTGGGCAGTCTTGCACATGAGATGGGGCTGGTCTGACCTCAGCACCCCTTAGTCTGCTTGCCTCTCCCAGGACCCCAGCCAGGCCACACCTGCTTAGAGGGCACTTTCGGGTGCCCACAGCATAGCTTCTGTACAAGCGGACCGTGGCTGATCAGTGGAGAGCTGCAGCAAGGTGACCTCTACAGCCACGTACTAGCCTGCACATTACCTCTCCATACTGCAGCCCTTTATATGGAAACTTCCTACATCGCTTTGCTGTGTGTGTTTACACAGGTGGGTTTTGTTGTACTTGCCCTAACAGCATATGGGAATGCAGCACACACCCCAACCCACACCAACTGCCACTGAAGATGAAGCCATGGTGCGCACAGAACCAAAAACCCCACCCCTGCTAGCATCTCACCCTTGAGGTAATGCTGTGCAGAGGAAAAGGGACCTTCTTATACCCTGAGTGACCACTGTTGCTTGGGGGGGATCAGAGAAGGCACCTTCACTGGCCAGCCACCCACCCCAAACCAGCACTACCTCCAGTGCAACAGCACACACAGTCAGCAGGGGCCCCCTGGCCCACACCCCAGCTGTTTTGCCTCCACCACTAGGTGAATGCCCACAGGGAGGCAGGGACTTTTGCATCTGCTAGCATTCTGCCACAGCTGCCGCACTTTGGTCCCCTCAGTGCGGTGGACTCCAAACCTCGAGGAGCCAGAGAACAAAGTTGTGGCCCAATACAAGTTCCCCGGAGTTAAAGCACACAGTCCAAGAATTGGGAGCTGCATGTTGGCCCCTTAAAATCCTCCAAAAACAAAACCTGTTGGCTGAATCTACCTTACACCACAATCAAATCCTCAAGGTCATCAGATATAATAAAGGAAAAATATCCTGTCCAAAGGTCAGCAACCTCAAAGATTGAAGGTGGATAAGCCCATAAAGATGAGAAAAAGACTCTGTGCAAGAACACTGAAAACTCAAAAATTCAGCATGCTTTCTTTTCTCCAAATGACTGCATCAACTCTCCAGCAAGTGTTCAGAACTGGGCTGAGGCTGAGATGTCTGAAATGATACAAGCGGAGTTCAGGATATGGGTAGGAACAAAGTTCCCTGAGTGAAAGAAGTATGTTGTAATCCAATACAAGGAAGCTAAAAATCATTGTAAAACATTGTAGGAACTAACAGACAAAATAGCGAGTATGAAGACCTGACAGAGCTGTAAATCACACTAGAAGAATTTTCATAATGCAGTCACATGGTGATTGTGTGTGATTGCATTATGAAAATTATTGTAGTATGTGTGGGCACCTGAGAGTGCCCTGTAAGCAGGTGTGGCCAGGCTGGGGTCCTGGGAGAGGCAAGCAGACTAGGGAGGGCTGAGGTCAGACCAGCCCCATCTCATGTGCAAGACCATCCAACAGAATAGACCAAGAAGAGGAAAGAATCCCAGAGCTTGAAAACTGGCTTTCTGAAATAAAACAGGCAAACAAGAATGGGGGAAAAAAGAATGAAAGGGAATGAACAAAACATCTGAGAAATATGGGATTATATAAACGACCAAATCTATGACTGATTAATGTACCTGAAAGAGATGAGGAGAATGGAACCAACTTGGAAAACACATTTCAGAGTATCATTCATGAGAATGTCCCCAACCTAGACAGACAGGCCAACATTCAACTTCAGGAAATCCAGAGAACCTCAGTAAGATATGCCATGAGAAGATCATCCCCAAGACACATAATCATCAGATTCTCTGAGGTCAAAATAAAAGAAAAAATGTTAAAGGCAGCTAGGGAGAAAGGCAACATCACCTGCAAAGGGAATTCCATCAGACTTAGCAGACCTCTCAACTGAAACTGTACAAGCCAGAAAAGATATTCAACATCTTAAAGAAAAGAAATTTCAACCCAGAATTTCATGTCCAGCAAAATTAAGCATCATAAGTGAAGGAGAAACAAGATCCTTTTCAGATAAGCAAATGCTGAGGGAATTCATTATCACCAGACCTACCTTACAAGAGCTCCTGAAGGAAGCACTAAATATGGAAAGAAAAGACCACCACCAACCACTACAAAAACACACTGAAGTACACAGACAAGTGATGCTAAAAACCAACCACATACATAAGTCTGCAAAAAAGCCAGCTGACAGCATGACGACAGGATCAAATCCACACATACCATTACTAACCTTAAATGGAAATGGGCTAAATGCTCCAATTGAAAGACACGGGGCAAGCTGGATAAAGAACCAAGACCCATTGGAGTATGCCGTCTTCAAGAAACCCATCTCATATGCAGTGCCCTACATAGGCTCAAAATAAAGGAATGGAGAAAAATATTTCAAGGAAATGGAAAATAGAAAAAAGCAGGTGTTGCACTCCTAGTTTCTGACAAAACAGACTATACCAATAAAGATTGAAAAAAAAAAAAGACAGAGGGCTGGGCGCGGTGGTTCACGCCTGTAATCCCAGCACTTTCGGAGGCTGAGACGGATGGATCACAAGGTCAGGAGATCGAGACCATCCTGGCTAACACGGTGAAACACCGTCTCTACGAAAAATACAAAAAATTAGCTGGGCATGGTGGCGGGTGCCTGTAGTCCCAGCTACTTGGGAGGCTGAGGCAGGAGAATGGTGTGAACCTGGGAAGTGGAGCTTGCAGTGAGCCAAGATCGTGCCGCTGCACTGCAGCCCAGGCAAGACAGTGAGACTCCGTCTCAAAAAAAAAAAAGAGAAGGAGATTGCAAAGGTGGTCCTGACCTTTGATAAATCTCATTATTGCTTGATACTAACCTGGGCTATCTTTATTGCCCAAACCAATAGGATAATGTGCTGAGGTTAGGGAGCTTCTACCCTGCAGAGAATCCCTGATCTCCGAAAATTTGGTTGAGATCTAAGGTTGATTTTGCTATACAACTCCTTTTCTGAAGTTTTACTTATTTCCAACAAGGCAAGTTTTCCTGCTTCCATGATGATGGAGAGCAGGCACCTCCTTTCTTGAGTTTCAGCTTGCTTCTGACAGGGAAGGTGAGTGTAAGTTTTTTCCAGCTTCTAAGATAGCAGAGAACAATCACCAGCCTGAGACTTATTTCCAGGTAAGTAGCTGAATTAGAGTTTTGTCTTAAAATTTTTCCTTAATGACTAAAATTTAAGATTACTCACCAGCTGCTTTTAATTTCTCGTTACCATTAGAACACTCAGTAATCATATGAATTGTGCATTTGTTTGTTTGCTTAACTCTTTGTTTGTTTATGTTTGGGGTTTTGTTGTTGTTGTTTCACTTTTCTCCCATCTCTTCCTGACTTGGTGAAATCCAAAGAATGCTCCAAATTGTGGGGAACAAGGCTTCTGAATTGGCTAAAACTCATGTGGCTGCAAAAAAAAAAAAAAAAAAAAAAATTCCAGTTAGCAGAAATGACTTTTTTTAACTTTTTTTTTTTTTATTTTTTACATAAGTGGTTGCATCTTTTGCTAGCCAAGGCCAAACTGAGGGAGTAGTGGTGGTGACCCAAAGTTAAGATTCTGCCCTGTTCACTACAGAAACCTGAGTTTGGTTCCTAAGTCTAGTTCTTTCTGTTTGATATTTGTGTTACTTTTAAAATATCAGCAGTTTGTCCCAGCTATGATGTGGTAGTAAAAGATTCAGAAGTATTTTCTTTACAAGTTCTATGTTGAAAAGCTTAATTAAAAGCAAATTTCTTTTTTTTAAATTATACTTTAAGTTCTGGGGTACATGTGCAGAACATGCACGTTTGTTACATACGTATACACATGCTATGGTGGCTTGCTGCATGCACCAACCCATGATCTAATGCCATCCCTTTTCTAGCCTCCCACCCTGACAGGCCCTTGTGTGTGATGTTTCCCTTCCTGTGTCCATGTGTTCTCATTGTTCAGGTCCTACTTATGAGTGAGATCATGTGGTGTTTGGTTTTCTGTTCTTGTGTTAGTTTGCTGAGAATGACAGTTTCCAGCTTCATCCATGTCCCTGCAAAGGATATGAACTCATCCTTTTTTATGACTGCATAGTATTCCATGGTGTATATATGCCACATTTTCTTTATCCAGTCTATCGTTGGTGGGCATTTGGGTTGGTTCCAAATCTTTCCTGTTGTGAACACTGCCGCAATAAGCATACGTGTGCATGTGTCTTTATATTGGAATGATTTATATTTTTTTGAGTATATACACTGTAATGGGATTGCTGGGTCAAATGGTATTTCTAGTTGTAGATCCTTGAGGAATCATCACACTGTCTTCCACGATGGTTGAACTGATTTATAGTCCCACCAACAGTGTAAAAGCATTCCTATTTCTCCACATCCTCTCCAGCTTCTGTTGTTTCCTGATTTTTTAATGATGGCCATTCCAAGTGGCGTAAGATTGTATCTCATTATGGTTTTGAATTCCATTTCTCTAATGACCAGTGCTTTGCTTCACATGTTCATTGGCTGCATAAATGTCTCCTTTGGGAAGTGTCTGTTCATATCCTTTGCCCACTTTTTGATGGGGTTGTTTGTTTTTTTCTTGTAAATCTGTTTAAATTTTTATAGATTCTGCATATTAGCGCTTTGTCAGATGAATAGATTGCAACAATTTTCTCCCATTCTGAGGGTTGCCTGTTCACTCTGATGATAGTTTCTTTTGCTGTGCAGACACTCTTTAGTTTAATTAGATCCCATTTGTCAATTTTGGCTTTTGTTGCCATCACTTTTGGTGTTCTAGTGATGAAGTCTTCGCCTATGCCTATGTCCTGAATGGTATTGCCTAACACAAGGACATTTCTGTGCCTGAATGCCATATCTCCCAAAGTAATTTATAGAATCAGTGCTATCTCCATCAAGCTACCATTGATTTTTTTCCCACAATTAGAAACACTACTTTAAATTTCATATGGAGCCAAAAAAGAGCTCGCGTAGCCAAGACAATCTAAGCAAAAAGAACAAAGCTGGAGGGATCACAGTACCTGACTTCAAACTATTCTACAAGGCTACAGTAACCAAAACAGCATGGTACTGGTACCAAACCAGATATATAGACAAATGGAACAGAACAGAGGCCTCAGAAATGACACCACACATCTAAAACCATCTGATCTTTGACAAACCTGACAAAAACAAGCAATGGGGAAAGGATTCCTTATTCAATAAATGGTGTTAGGAAAACTGGCTAGCCATATGCAGAAAACTGAAACTGGGCCACTTCCTTACACTTTATACAAAAATTAACTTATGATGGATTGAAGAGTTAAACTTAAGACCTAATACCATAAAAAACCTAGAAGAAAACCTAGGCCACCAAACTCAGGAGAAATGTACTTGTAGTGAAATGCATGGTACAAACACACATTCCCTGCTTCCTTAAGTGGGTGAGGTTGGTGGCTGGTCCACCTGCTCCAGGTGGATCCTTGCAGAGGTGGCTGGTTGCTCTTTGAGCCAGCTTGGCCTTGCTTGGCATTCACAAGCCTCAGTGCAACAACTGTGCTACAAATGGAGCCACACAGAAAATGACCAGCAGGCTCAGGAGCAGGGTGTACACTGCCTTTGGGGCTCCAGTCCATGCCTCAGGGCTCATATGGCACTGTGGGCTTCTTGGTTGCCAAGAGGCAGATCACAGGCCATCTTGTGGAGGACTTTATGTTCAAGTGCAGAAAGCAGCCAGGATTACAATCTAGGGGACTCAGCCTTTTGTGACCCTGGCCAGACTTAGAATTTGGCCCCAGGCATGACACGCTCACTCAGAGTAGTGTGTCAGTACCTGGGGCCTGTGCATGCCAGGCAAAGCCAAGCTGGCTCAAAGAGCAACCAGCCACCTCTGCAAGGGTGTGCCTAGAGCAGTTGGACCAGCCATCAATCTCACCCCCTCAACGAAGCCGGGATGGCCAGGTTCCCACAGCCTGAGTGGCTGCCACCTGATGGCTGATGGAGCAGAGGCCTGAGGAAAAGCAGATGGCACTGGGGCCCTACCTTTAGGGTAGAAGAACTGAGGTACCATGTCCGGCAGCAAGTGATGTTGGTGGCTGGTTCATCTGCTCCTGGCACATGCTTGCAGAGGTGGCTGGTTGCTCTTTGAGCCAGCTTGGCCTTGCCTGGCATACACAAGCCTCAGTGCAACATCTGTGCTAGGTATGGAGTCACAGAGAGGAAATGAGCAGCAGGCTCAGGAGCAGGGTGTGTGCTGCCTTTGGGGCTCCAGTCCATGCCTCAGGGCTCGTGTGGCACTGCGGGCTTCTTCGTTGCCAAGAGGCAGACCACAGGCCATCCTGAGGAGGACTTGATATTCAAGTGCAGAAAGCAGGCAGGATTACCACCCAGGGGACTCTGCCCTGGACAGAGATAAAATTTGGGCCAAAGCAGAAAAGCTCACTCAGAGCAGCATGTCAGTAGCTGGGGCCTGTGTATGCCGGGCAAGGCCAAGCTGGCTCAAAGAGCAACCAGCCACCTCTGCAAGGGTGCACCTGGAGCAGGTGGAGCAGCCACCAACCTCACCCACTCAAGGAAGAAGGTATGGCCAGGTTCCCACAGCCTGCATGGCTGCATCCTGATGGCGGATGGAGCAGAGGCCTGAGGAAAAGCAGATGGCACTGGGGCTCTACCTGTTGGGTAGAAGAAGTGATGTACACCGACCGGCTGTGAGTGAGGTTGGTGGCTGGTCCACCTGCTCCTGGCACACCCTTGCAGAGGTGGCTGGTTGCTCTTTGAGCCAGCTTGGCCTTACCCAGCATGCACAAGCCTCAGTGCAACAGCTGTGCTACAAATGGAGCCACACAGAGAAAACAGAGCAGCAGGCTCAGGAGCAGGATGTGTGCTGCGTTTGGGGCTCCAGTCAATGCCTCAGGGCTAGTATGGCTCTGTGGGCTTCTTGGTTGCAAAGAGGCAGACCACAGGCCATCTTGAGGAGGACTTTATGTTCAAGTGCAGAAAGCAGCCAGGATTACCACCCAGGGGACTCTGCCTTCTGTGGCCCTGACCGGACTTAGAATTTGGCCTAACTCAGGACAAGCACACTCAGAGCAGCGTGTCAGTAGCTGAAGCTTGTGCATGAAAGGCGTGGCCAAGCTGTCTCAAAGAGCAACCAGCCACCTCTGCAAGGGTGCTCCAGGAGCAGGTGGAGCAGCCAGCAACCTCAGCTACTTGAGGGAAGCAGGGATGGCCAGATTCCCACAGCCTAAGTGGCTGCCTCCTGATGGCTGATGGAGTAGAGGCCTGAGGAAAAGCAGATGGCACTGGGGCTCTACCTCTAGGGTAGAAGAACTGATGTACCCCGACTGGCTGCGAGTGAGGTTGGTGGCTGGTCCACCTGCTCCTGGCACACCCTTGCAGAGGTGGCTGGTTGCTCTTTGAGCCAGCTTGGCCTTGCCCAGCATGCACAAGCCTCAGTACAACAATGGTCCCACAAATGGAGCCATATAGAGGAAATGAGCAACAGGCTCAGGAGCAGGGTGTGCACTGCCTTTGGGGCTCCAGTCCATGCCTCAGGGCTCATTTGGCACTGTGGGCTTCTTGATTGCAAAGAGGCAAACCACAGGACATCTTCAGGAGGATTTTATGTTCAAGCGCAGAAAGCAGCCAGGATTATCACCCAGGGGACTCTGCCTTCTGTGGCCCTGACCGGATTTAGAATTTCGCCTAACGCAGGACAAGCTCACTCGGAGCAGCATGTCAGTAGCTGGAGGTTGTGCATGAAAGACAAGGCCAAGCTGGCTCAAAGAGCAAGCAGCCACCTCTGCAAGGGTGTGCCTGTAGCAGGTGGAGCAGCCACCAACATCACCCACTCAAGGAAGCAGGGATGGCCAGATTCCAACAACCTGAGTGGCTGCCTCCTGATGGCTGATGGAGCAGAGGCCTGAGGAAAAGCAGATGGCACTGGGACCCTACATCTAGGGTAGAAGAAGTGATGTACTCTGGCAGCGAGTGAGGTTGGTGGCTGGTCCGCTTGCTCCTGGCACACCCTTGCAGAGGTGGCTGGTTACTCTTTGAGCCAGCTTGGCCTTGCCCGGCATGCACAAGCCTCAGTGCGACAACTGTGCTACATATGGAGCCACATAGAGGAAATGAGCAGCAGGCTCAGGAGCAGGGTGTGCGCTGCCTTTGGGGCTCCAGTCCATGCCTCAGGGCTCGTGTGGCACTGCGGGGTTCTTCGTTGCCAAGATGCAGACCACAGGCCATCTTGAGGAGGACTTTGTGTTCAAATGCAGAAAGCAGCCAGTATTACCACCCAGGGGCTCTGCCTTCTGTGACCCTGGCCAGACCTAGAATTTGGCCCCAGGCACGACAAGCTCACTCGGAGCAGTGTGTCAGTAGCTGGGGCCTGTGCATGCCAGGCAAGACCAAGGTGGCTCAAAGAGCAACCAGCCACCTCTGCAAGGGTGCACCTGGAGCAGGTGGAGCAGCCACCAACCTCACCCACTCAAGGAAGAAGGTATGGCCAGGTTCCCACAGCCTGCATGGCTGCATCCTGATGGCGGATAGAGCAGAGGCCTGAGGAAAAGCAGATGGCACTGGGGCTCTACCTGTTGGGTAGAAGAAGTGATGTACACCGACCGGCTGTGAGTGAGGTTGGTGGCTGGTCCACCTGCTCCTGGCACACCCTTGCAGAGGTGGCTGGTTGCTCTTTGAGCCAGCTTGGCCTTACCCAGCATGCACAAGCCTCAGTGCAACAGCTGTGCTACAAATGGAGCCACACAGAGAAAACAGAGCAGCAGGCTCAGGAGCAGGATGTGTGCTGCGTTTGGGCCTCCAGTCAATGCCTCAGGGCTAGTATGGCTCTGTGGGCTTCTTGGTTGCAAAGAGGCAGACCACAGGCCATGTTGAGGAGGACTTTATGTTCAAGTGCAGAAAGCAGCCAGGATTACCACCCAGGGGACTCTGCCTTCTGTGGCCCTGACCGGACTTAGAATTTGGCCTAACTCAGGACAAGCACACTCAGAGCAGCGTGTCAGTAGCTGAAGCTTGTGCATGAAAGGCGTGGCCAAGCTGTCTCAAAGAGCAACCAGCCACCTCTGCAAGGGTGCTCCAGGAGCAGGTGGAGCAGCCAGCAACGTCAGCTACTTGAGGGAAGCAGGGATGGCCAGATTCCCACAGCCTAAGTGGCTGCCTCCTGATGGCTGATGGAGTAGAGGCCTGAGGAAAAGCAGATGGCACTGGGGCTCTACCTCTAGGGTAGAAGAACTGATGTACCCCGACTGGCTGCGAGTGAGGTTGGTGGCTGGTCCACCTGCTCCTGGCACACCCTTGCAGAGGTGGCTGGTTGCTCTTTGAGCCAGCTTGGCCTTGCCCAGCATGCACAAGCCTCAGTACAACAATGGTCCCACAAATGGAGCCATATAGAGGAAATGAGCAACAGGCTCAGGAGCAGGGTGTGCACTGCCTTTGGGGCTCCAGTCCATGCCTCAGGGCTCATTTGGCACTGTGGGCTTCTTGATTGCAAAGAGGCAAACCACAGGACATCTTCAGGAGGATTTTATGTTCAAGCGCAGAAAACAGCCAGGATTATCACCCAGGGGACTCTGCCTTCTGTGGCCCTGACCGGATTTAGAATTTCGCCTAACGCAGGACAAGCTCACTCGGAGCAGCATGTCAGTAGCTGGAGGTTGTGCATGAAAGACAAGGCCAAGCTGGCTCAAAGAGCAAGCAGCCACCTCTGCAAGGGTGTGCCTGTAGCAGGTGGAGCAGCCACCAACATCACCCACTCAAGGAAGCAGGGATGGCCAGATTCCAACAACCTGAGTGGCTGCCTCCTGATGGCTGATGGAGCAGAGGCCTGAGGAAAAGCAGATGGCACTGGGACCCTACATCTAGGGTAGAAGAAGTGATGTACTCTGGCAGCGAGTGAGGTTGGTGGCTGGTCCACTTGCTCCTGGCACACCCTTGCAGAGGTGGCTGGTTACTCTTTGAGCCAGCTTGGCCTTGCCCGGCATGCACAAGCCTCAGTGCGACAACTGTGCTACATATGGAGCCACATAGAGGAAATGAGCAGCAGGCTCAGGAGCAGGGTGTGCGCTGCCTTTGGGGCTCCAGTCCATGCCTCAGGGCTCGTGTGGCACTGCGGGGTTCTTCGTTGCCAAGATGCAGACCACAGGCCATCTTGAGGAGGACTTTGTGTTCAAATGCAGAAAGCAGCCAGTATTACCACCCAGGGGCTCTGCCTTCTGTGACCCTGGCCAGACCTAGAATTTGGCCCCAGGCACGACAAGCTCACTCGGAGCAGTGTGTCAGTAGCTGGGGCCTGTGCATGCCAGGCAAGACCAAGGTGGCTCAAAGAGCAACCAGCCACCTCTGCAAGGGTGCACCTGGAGCAGGTGGAGCAGCCACCAACCTCACCCACTCAAGGAAGAAGGTATGGCCAGGTTCCCACAGCCTGCATGGCTGCATCCTGATGGCGGATGGAGCAGAGGCCTGAGGAAAAGCAGATGGCACTGGGGCTCTACCTGTTGGGTAGAAGAAGTGATGTACACCGACCGGCTGTGAGTGAGGTTGGTGGCTGGTCCACCTGCTCCTGGCACACCCTTGCAGAGGTGGCTGGTTGCTCTTTGAGCCAGCTTGGCCTTACCCAGCATGCACAAGCCTCAGTGCAACAGCTGTGCTACAAATGGAGCCACACAGAGAAAACAGAGCAGCAGGCTCAGGAGCAGGATGTGTGCTGCGTTTGGGGCTCCAGTCAATGCCTCAGGGCTAGTATGGCTCTGTGGGCTTCTTGGTTGCAAAGAGGCAGACCACAGGCCATCTTGAGGAGGACTTTATGTTCAAGTGCAGAAAGCAGCCAGGATTACCACCCAGGGGACTCTGCCTTCTGTGGCCCTGACCGGACTTAGAATTTGGCCTAACTCAGGACAAGCACACTCAGAGCAGCGTGTCAGTAGCTGAAGCTTGTGCATGAAAGGCGTGGCCAAGCTGTCTCAAAGAGCAACCAGCCACCTCTGCAAGGGTGCTCCAGGAGCAGGTGGAGCAGCCAGCAACCTCAGCTACTTGAGGGAAGCAGGGATGGCCAGATTCCCACAGCCTAAGTGGCTGCCTCCTGATGGCTGATGGAGTAGAGGCCTGAGGAAAAGCAGATGGCACTGGGGCTCTACCTCTAGGGTAGAAGAACTGATGTACCCCGACTGGCTGCGAGTGAGGTTGGTGGCTGGTCCACCTGCTCCTGGCACACCCTTGCAGAGGTGGCTGGTTGCTCTTTGAGCCAGCTTGGCCTTGCCCAGCATGCACAAGCCTCAGTACAACAATGGTCCCACAAATGGAGCCATATAGAGGAAATGAGCAACAGGCTCAGGAGCAGGGTGTGCACTGCCTTTGGGGCTCCAGTCCATGCCTCAGGGCTCATTTGGCACTGTGGGCTTCTTGATTGCAAAGAGGCAAACCACAGGACATCTTCAGGAGGATTTTATGTTCAAGCGCAGAAAACAGCCAGGATTATCACCCAGGGGACTCTGCCTTCTGTGGCCCTGACCGGATTTAGAATTTCGCCTAACGCAGGACAAGCTCACTCGGAGCAGCATGTCAGTAGCTGGAGGTTGTGCATGAAAGACAAGGCCAAGCTGGCTCAAAGAGCAAGCAGCCACCTCTGCAAGGGTGTGCCTGTAGCAGGTGGAGCAGCCACCAACATCACCCACTCAAGGAAGCAGGGATGGCCAGATTCCAACAACCTGAGTGGCTGCCTCCTGATGGCTGATGGAGCAGAGGCCTGAGGAAAAGCAGATGGCACTGGGACCCTACATCTAGGGTAGAAGAAGTGATGTACTCTGGCAGCGAGTGAGGTTGGTGGCTGGTCCACTTGCTCCTGGCACACCCTTGCAGAGGTGGCTGGTTACTCTTTGAGCCAGCTTGGCCTTGCCCGGCATGCACAAGCCTCAGTGCGACAACTGTGCTACATATGGAGCCACATAGAGGAAATGAGCAGCAGGCTCAGGAGCAGGGTGTGCGCTGCCTTTGGGGCTCCAGTCCATGCCTCAGGGCTCGTGTGGCACTGCGGGGTTCTTCGTTGCCAAGATGCAGACCACAGGCCATCTTGAGGAGGACTTTGTGTTCAAATGCAGAAAGCAGCCAGTATTACCACCCAGGGGCTCTGCCTTCTGTGACCCTGGCCAGACCTAGAATTTGGCCCCAGGCACGACAAGCTCACTCGGAGCAGTGTGTCAGTAGCTGGGGCCTGTGCATGCCAGGCAAGACCAAGGTGGCTCAAAGAGCAACCAGCCACCTCTGCAAGGGTGCACCTGGAGCAGGTGGAGCAGCCACCAACCTCACCCACTCAAGGAAGAAGGTATGGCCAGGTTCCCACAGCCTGCATGGCTGCATCCTGATGGCGGATGGAGCAGAGGCCTGAGGAAAAGCAGATGGCACTGGGGCTCTACCTGTTGGGTAGAAGAAGTGATGTACACCGACCGGCTGTGAGTGAGGTTGGTGGCTGGTCCACCTGCTCCTGGCACACCCTTGCAGAGGTGGCTGGTTGCTCTTTGAGCCAGCTTGGCCTTACCCAGCATGCACAAGCCTCAGTGCAACAGCTGTGCTACAAATGGAGCCACACAGAGAAAACAGAGCAGCAGGCTCAGGAGCAGGATGTGTGCTGCGTTTGGGGCTCCAGTCAATGCCTCAGGGCTAGTATGGCTCTGTGGGCTTCTTGGTTGCAAAGAGGCAGACCACAGGCCATCTTGAGGAGGACTTTATGTTCAAGTGCAGAAAGCAGCCAGGATTACCACCCAGGGGACTCTGCCTTCTGTGGCCCTGACCGGACTTAGAATTTGGCCTAACTCAGGACAAGCACACTCAGAGCAGCGTGTCAGTAGCTGAAGCTTGTGCATGAAAGGCGTGGCCAAGCTGTCTCAAAGAGCAACCAGCCACCTCTGCAAGGGTGCTCCAGGAGCAGGTGGAGCAGCCAGCAACCTCAGCTACTTGAGGGAAGCAGGGATGGCCAGATTCCCACAGCCTAAGTGGCTGCCTCCTGATGGCTGATGGAGTAGAGGCCTGAGGAAAAGCAGATGGCACTGGGGCTCTACCTCTAGGGTAGAAGAACTGATGTACCCCGACTGGCTGCGAGTGAGGTTGGTGGCTGGTCCACCTGCTCCTGGCACACCCTTGCAGAGGTGGCTGGTTGCTCTTTGAGCCAGCTTGGCCTTGCCCAGCATGCACAAGCCTCAGTACAACAATGGTCCCACAAATGGAGCCATATAGAGGAAATGAGCAACAGGCTCAGGAGCAGGGTGTGCACTGCCTTTGGGGCTCCAGTCCATGCCTCAGGGCTCATTTGGCACTGTGGGCTTCTTGATTGCAAAGAGGCAAACCACAGGACATCTTCAGGAGGATTTTATGTTCAAGCGCAGAAAACAGCCAGGATTATCACCCAGGGGACTCTGCCTTCTGTGGCCCTGACCGGATTTAGAATTTCGCCTAACGCAGGACAAGCTCACTCGGAGCAGCATGTCAGTAGCTGGAGGTTGTGCATGAAAGACAAGGCCAAGCTGGCTCAAAGAGCAAGCAGCCACCTCTGCAAGGGTGTGCCTGTAGCAGGTGGAGCAGCCACCAACATCACCCACTCAAGGAAGCAGGGATGGCCAGATTCCAACAACCTGAGTGGCTGCCTCCTGATGGCTGATGGAGCAGAGGCCTGAGGAAAAGCAGATGGCACTGGGACCCTACATCTAGGGTAGAAGAAGTGATGTACTCTGGCAGCGAGTGAGGTTGGTGGCTGGTCCACTTGCTCCTGGCACACCCTTGCAGAGGTGGCTGGTTACTCTTTGAGCCAGCTTGGCCTTGCCCGGCATGCACAAGCCTCAGTGCGACAACTGTGCTACATATGGAGCCACATAGAGGAAATGAGCAGCAGGCTCAGGAGCAGGGTGTGCGCTGCCTTTGGGGCTCCAGTCCATGCCTCAGGGCTCGTGTGGCACTGCGGGGTTCTTCGTTGCCAAGATGCAGACCACAGGCCATCTTGAGGAGGACTTTATGTTCAAATGCAGAAAGCAGCCAGTATTACCACCCAGGGGCTCTGCCTTCTGTGGCCCTGGCCAGACCTAGAATTTGGCCCCAGGCACGACAAGCTCACTCGGAGCAGTGTGTCAGTAGCTGGGGCCTGTGCATGCCAGGCAAGGCCAAGCTGGCTCAAAGAGCAACCAGCCACCTCTGCAAGGGTGCACCTGGAGCAGGTGGAGCAGCCACCAACCTCACCCACTCAAGGAAGAAGGTATGGCCAGGTTCCCACAGCCTGCATGGCTGCATCCTGATGGCGGATGGAGCAGAGGCCTGAGGAAAAGCAGATGGCACTGGGGCTCTACCTGTTGGGTAGAAGAAGTGATGTACACCGACCGGCTGTGAGTGAGGTTGGTGGCTGGTCCACCTGCTCCTGGCACACCCTTGCAGAGGTGGCTGGTTGCTCTTTGAGCCAGCTTGGCCTTACCCAGCATGCACAAGCCTCAGTGCAACAGCTGTGCTACAAATGGAGCCACACAGAGAAAACAGAGCAGCAGGCTCAGGAGCAGGATGTGTGCTGCGTTTGGGGCTCCAGTCAATGCCTCAGGGCTAGTATGGCTCTGTGGGCTTCTTGGTTGCAAAGAGGCAGACCACAGGCCATCTTGAGGAGGACTTTATGTTCAAGTGCAGAAAGCAGCCAGGATTACCACCCAGGGGACTCTGCCTTCTGTGGCCCTGACCGGACTTAGAATTTGGCCTAACGCAGGACAAGCTCACTCAGAGCAGCGTGTCAGTAGCTGGAGCCTGTGCATGAAAGGCGTGGCCAAGCTGTCTCAAAGAGCAACCAGCCACCTCTGCAGGGGTGTGCCTGGAGCAGATGTAGCAGCCATCAAACTGACCCACACAAGGAAGCACAGATGGCCAGGTTCCAACAGTCTGAGTGGCTGCCACCTGGAGACTGATGGAGCAGAGGCCTGAGGAAAAGAAGATGGCACTGGGGCCTAACCTCTATGGAAGAAGAACTGATGTGCCCCAACCGGCAGCGAGTGAGTTTAGTGTCTGCTCCACCGGCTCCTGGCACACCCTTGCGGAGGTGGCTGGTTCCTCTTTGAGCCAGCTTGGCTTTGTTCGGCATGCACAAGCCTCAGTGCAACAACTGTGCTACAAATGGAGCCACAGAGAGGAAATGAGCAGCAGGATCAGGAGCACGGTGTGCACTGCCCTTGGGGCTCCAGTCCATGCCTCACGGCTCATAGGGCACTGCGGGCTTCTTCATTGCCAAGAGGCAGACCACAGGTCATCTTGAGGAGGGCTTTGTGTTCAAATGCAGAAAGCAGCCAGCATTACCACCCAGGGGACTCTGCCTTCTGTGGACCTGACCAGACTTAGAATTTGGGCCAAGGCAGGACAAGCTCACTCAGAGGAGCATGTCAGTAGCTGGGGCCTCTGCATGCCAGGCAAGGCCAAGCTGGCTCAAAGAGCAACCAGCCACCTTTGCAGGGGTGCACCGAGAGCAGGTGGAGCAGCCACCAACCTCGGCTACTCAAGGAAGCAAGGATAGGCAGGTTCCCACAGCCTGTGTGGCTGTCTCCTCATGGCTGATGGAGCAGAGGCCTCAGGAAAAGCAGATGGCACTGGGGCCCTACCTCTAGGGTAGAAGAACTGATGTGCCGTGTCTGGCAGGCAGTGAGTGAGGTTGGTGGCTGGTCTACTTGCTCCTGGCACACCCTTGCAGAGGTGGCTGGTTGCTCTTTGAGGCAGCTTGTCCTTGCCCAGCATACACAAGCCTCAGTACAACAACTGTGCTACAAATGGAGCCACACAGAGGAAATGAGCAGGAGGCTCAGGAGCAGGGTGTTCACTGCCTTTGGGGCTCTAGTCCATGCCTCTGAGCTTATATGGCACTGCAGGCTTGTTGGTTGCAAAGAGGCAGACCACAGGCCGTCTTGAGGAGGACTTTATGTTCAAGTGCAGAAAAAAGGATTACCACCCAGGGGACTCACCCTTCTGTGGCCTTGGCCAGACTTAGAATTTGGCCCCAGGCAGGACAAGCTCACTCAGAGCAGCATGTCAGTAGCTGGGGCCTGTGCATGCCAGGCAAGGCCAAGCTGGCTCAAAGAGCAAGCAGCCACCTCTGCAAGCATGCTCCTGATGCAGTTGGACCAGCCTTTAACCTCACCCACTCAAAGAAGCATGGATGGCCAGGTTCCAACAGCCTGAATGGCTACCACCTGATGGCTGATGGAGCAGAGTCCTGAGGAAAAGCAGATGGCACTGCTTTGTAATGCCCTTCTTTGTCTCTTTTGATCTTTTCCATTTAAAGTCTGTTTTATCAGAGACTAGGATTGCAACCCCTGCTTTTTTTTTTTTTTTTTTTTTTTGCTTTTCATTTGCTTGGTAAATATTCCTCTATCCCTTTATTTTGAGCCTGTGTGTGTCTTTGCATGTGAGATGGGTCTCCTGAACACAGCACACCAATGGGTCTTGAGTCTTTTTCCAACTTGCCAGTCTGTGTCTTTTTACTGGGGCATTTAGCCCAGTTACATTTAAGGTTAATATTGTTACATGTGAAATTTATCCTGTCATGATGTTGTTAGCTGTTTATTTTTTCCATTAGTTAATGCAGTTTCTTTATAGTGTCGATGGTCGTTACAATTTGGTATGTTTTTGCAGTGGCTCATACTGTTTGTCCCTTTCCATGTTTAGTGCTTCCTTCAGGAGCTCTTGAAAGGCAAGAATGTGGATTTATTTCTTGTAAGGCAAATACGTGGATTTATATCTGGGTGCTGTATTCTATGGCCTCTACCCCAAGAGTCATTACTTTTAAAAATGCAATTCAAATTAGCATAAAACATTTACAGCCTAGGGAAAGGCTTATGACATTAGAATCCTTATTTATAGGATTATTTTGTGTTTCTTTGAGATATGGTCTCTGTCTGTCATCCAGGCAGAAGTGGAGTGGCTTGGTCATAATTCACTGCAGCCCTGAACTCTGAGTCCAAGCCATCCTTGTGCCTTAGTCTCCCAACTAGTTGGATCTACAAGCATAAGTCACCATGCCTGGCTAATTAAAAAAAAAAAAATTTTTGTCGAGATTATGTTATCACTATGTTGCTCTGGCTGGTTTCAAATTCCTGGCCTCAAGTAATCTTTCTGCCACAGCCTCCTATAGTGCTGGGATTACAGGCATGAGCCACCATGCCTAGCATAGAGTATTACATTATTTTCAAAGTCTTATTCTAAGAGCCATTTATTGACTTTGGCCTAAATAACTCAATATTATATCTCTGAAACATTTTTTGACAAATTTTGGGGCATGATGATGAGAGAAAGGAGTTTGAAACTTTCTAATAAGAGTTAACGTAGAGCCATTTAAGGAGGAACAGACACAAATTATCAGAAAAATAAAAGAAAGATCAAGTGCAAAAGTTCTGTGGCAAAGATGATGATAGTAAAGAATATATCTGACTTATGGTGGCTTTTACTTTGTTCTTGAATTTCTGAGTAATTTAAGGGTTAACATTTAAAGAATCTACATTATAGATAACATTTTATTGCAAGTAAATGTATTTCAAAATTTGTTATTGGTTTTGTATGAGATTATTCTCAGCCTACTTCATTTTCAAGCTATATTATTTTATTAATGTAGTTTGATGATCTTACAGCAGAGCTGGAAGCTGTATCTTCAAAACATGTCTGTTTGACTCAAAACAATCAAGGTATTCAACAGGAGTTGTTATGTATGAAAAATACAACAGGGATGTAAAAAACTAGAGGAGGCTAAAAAGATGTTGGAAGAAGTAATATTAAATCTTAAAAAACGTATGGAAAGTACACATTGGTGAAGACACATTGGTGAAGTACAAAAATATAAATTGGATCTAGAAGAAAGGGCAATGCAGGCAATGGAAAAATTAGTACAAATCCCTTTACAGGTTAGTTTGTAAAATCAGGTAAGTTTATTTATAATGTGCTTTCATTTATTTCACTGCAAATTATATTTTGGAGATATATATATATATGGATATATATATATAAATATATATATATCGTGTTTCCTCTGCCTCTCTTATAGTAATTTGCCTTGTAGAGTTCTAGCAAAGAGGTGGCATCTGTTTTTACTTTTATATGTTTAAATTTCCATCATTATAACAAAATCGATTTTTTACAGTAATGATTCTCAGTGTGGAGTCATTTAATTATTAAGACCCATTGACATGAGATTACATCCTCTGCCTATAAAAATCCTGGAAGAAAACCTAGGAAATATTCATCTGGACATTGCACTTGGCAATGAATTTATGGGTAAGTCCTCAAAAGCAATTGCCAGAAAAATGAAAATTGACAAGTATGATTTAATTAAACTAAAGAGCTTCTTCTGCACAGCATGAGAAACTCTCAAGGGATTGAACAGACAGCCTACAGAATGGAAGAAAATATTCACACACTATGCATACAGCAAAGGCCTATTATCCAGAAGCCATAAGAGACTTACGCACATCAATGAGCAAAAAATAAATAACCCCATTAAAAAATCGGCAAAGAACGTGAACAGACAGTTTTCAGAAGAACACATATGTGGCCAGCAAGCATATTAACACATGCATACCATCACTAATCATCAGAGAAATGCAAAGCAAAACATCAGTGAAATACCATCTCACACCAGTTAGAATGACTTCTGTTAAAAAGGAAAAATTATAAAAATATTTAAACATTTAATACTAAAATGTCATTTAGATTGAGATAAATTAATTTGTCATTATCATTCTCAAAACATGGATATTTAAGAATAACCTTACTTCACATGTAATAACACAACAACTACCTTAAAAACTAAAAGCTGGGGCCTGGCACGGTGTCTCAAGTCTGTAATCCCAGCACTTTGGGAAGCTGAGGTGGGCCGATCATGAGGCCAGGAGTTTGAGACAAGCCTGGCCAACATGGTGAAACCCCGTCTCTACTAAAAATACAAAAATTAGCTGGGCATGGTGGTGGGCTCCTGTAATCCCAGCTACTCAGGAGGCTGAGGCAGGAGAATCATTGGAACCTGGGAGGCGGAGGTGGTTGCAGTGAGCTGAGATCACACCATTGCACTGCAGCCTGGGCAACAGGGCAAGACTCCATCTCAAAAAAAAAAAAAATAAATAAAATTAAATGAATAAAAACAAAAGCTGGAAGTTCTATGAAAACATTAATGCACATACCATTTTAAAAAAATGTTCATGGTTTCTCTAGAGATTTCAATACCTATTCTAGCTTATTACAGTAACCTATAATTTGTACTATACCAACTATGGTATAAAAACCTTAAAATGTATATTTCTGTTTCCTCTCTCCTTTATACTATTTATGTCATGCATTATAGTCTCAAATATTATGAATTCCATAATATAAAGTTACTCTTTTTTAAAAAAATTAGACAATCAATTATCTTTAGAGCAATGTAAAATAATTGGGTTATATATCCTTATATGTTCTCTGGCATTATTTATTTATTTGTTGTAGTTTCAACTTTCACCTGCTTCCGTATTCCTTTTGCCTCAAGAAATGATTTTGACATTTATTTTAGTGCATACCTGTTAGCAAGGGACTCTTCCAGTGTTAATCTGCAAATGTCATTTAATTGTTATTTTTGCTGTATTACAGTTAATGGATATAAGATTGGGGGTTGACTTTTCTTCAGTTATTTAAGAATTTTGTATCATTTGTTTCTGACTTGTAGAGTTACTGACAAGCAGTTCATTATAATGTTTGTTTCTGTTTATCTCTCTACACAGTGTTCCTATTTTTTCTGTGACTGAATTCAAGATTTATGCTAATCATTGGTTTTCAGCAGTTTGACTAGTGTGATTATTCTAGCGTTCTTTAAATTTTGTATTAATCTTTCTTGGATATTTTGAGGTTATTTGGTCGCCTTAGTCATCTTTTTCAAATTTGTCTTCTCTCACATTCTGTTTTTACTCTCCTTCTGTAATTCCAATTAATTGTATTTTAGTTAATTTCATATTACCAGAGAATTCTTGGATTGACTGGAGTATTTTATTTGCTTGGTTTATTGGTTTATTTGGTTTTTCTCTTTCCTCCCTTTGTGCTACCATTCAAATGATTTGTATTGACCTAGTATAAAATTTACTGCTTCTTTCTTTAACTCTGATGACCAGTCTGCTAATCAGCTTGCTGATGTAATTCTTCATCTCTGTTCTCATGCTTTCACTTATTTCTAGATTTTGCCTTATACTGTTCCCATCTTTGCTGAAATTCCTCATTTTTCCATACATGTTGTCTTTTTTAACTAGATCCTTTAACATTTTGATCATTATTATTTTAAATTACTTGCATTTAGTTCCAACATCTGAATTATCTCTGAATTTGATTCTGTTGACTTTTTATCCTTTGAAAATATTATAACTCGTAACTCAAATTTCTAACTCGCTTTTATGTGTCTCCCAATTTCTAAAAAATGCAAATCATCTGATGTAGAAAAACAGTAGATCATGAGATAATTATTTATGTCGAGATTGTTTTATATTTCTGTTTCATTTTTATGTCATGCTATTAGCGTGGGCAGGAACAAAGGTTGCTTTTTGCTGCGGTGTCTGAAACATTCAGTGACCAATGTAACTCAGATTTCTCCAGCAGTAGGCTGCTATATGATGTGCCTTGTGTGGGGCCTTAGACTCTGGAGAGCATATGCCAATGATCCTGTTCCACAGTTAGCTTTCGGTAGTCCTTACAACCTATGTTATAGAGAGGGTCTCTCTCCACTTTCTTGTTCCTCTCTAACTGTAGAACATCATTTTGCGTGTGTGTGTGTGTGTGTGTGTGTGTGTGTGACTAGGCAAAAAATTCAGGTTGGGGACAGAGGGATGATTCATGTTATTTTTGAGCCAGTTTCATCATTGGACACTCAGAGGAGGGGTATTTTTAGCACTTCTTGACTCTTATTCTAGTGGGAGTCAAACTGTCACTTACCTGTGTTGTTTTTTGCAGAAGAAATAATACCTTACCCTCCTCCCACCTCAGCAGTAGAAAACCTCTGATTTATATCATTGCAAGTTTTCAACCCCACAATAAGAACAAACTCTTTTATTTCTCCTTCCATAGGAACAATGTACCTTTGTCTGTGGTCACTGGATGGAGACTTTCCAAACCTTAACCACAGTAGCACTACTCTGCATTAGTGCAAAATCCTGGGCCCCAAAACAATCCTTGTTCCTCTCCTGATGGAGGAGTATTTTTCTTGCATCCCTCTCCCAGAAGCAGTGATCCTTTGCCTGGTGTCAGGTGGGGTAGGGTAGGGTATGAGAGGTTTCTTAACCTTCTCTGAAAGCTGATGTGTTTTGCTTCTTCTTATCTCCCAGAAACAGTAGACTTTTGCATGGTTTCATGGACCCAGATGCTTTTTTGCCACAGCAAATTAAGGGTTTTGATTCTTAGGAGAGAAGCAAATGTTCATGTAGTCAATTTTTTTCTTATTTATTTTTTGCTTTGTTTTCTTATTTCAGTAATGGTGAATTCAATATGATCATTATTTTCCACTTACACTGCTTACAACTCTAATATTTTGTTTTTGTTAGTCCCCCTTTGACAGTTCAGCACTAAATCAAATGCAGATAATCATCAGTTGTGTGAATAAAGTGTTTCTAATTGAGAACAAAATTGTTGATATAGACACAAATTTGGATATTATTCTACTTAGCACAATATGTCGCTGGTTCAAAATGTAAAAACCTCTTTAGGCTGAACAAAGAATGGTTCTTGGAACTATTGTCCCTTTTTGACAAATAAAATAAAACCCAATGCTTTTTATCTCATGGATAGATTATTAAAATAACTACATACCTGATCTTCATTTTATGTTGTCTCTCTTCAAGATATTCCTTCCAAACTACTTTGACTGATTAGTCTCTTGAATTATGTTAGACTCTGTATTTTATCCACAAGCTCATCAGGGTAAATCCTGCCTTTACATTTTTTATAAAAATTCTCTTTTTTTTTCAAATCTTAGTTGAGCTGAAAGATTTCCACCAAATGTCTCCTATGCCACAAAGCCTTATTTTACTTATCTCCCCTGTCCTCCTTGCTCAAGCTCATTTAGGAATATTTTAATTAAAACATTCATGCAATACTGTTTTTTAAAAAATCTGAACATATAGTATTTTCAATCTGAATACAAAATAGTGCTTTAATTTGAAAACAAGTTTTAGAAACAAATGTTTCTAGAAGGAGAATCAACAGTGTCATAAATATCATAATCCAATTTTCCTGTTTGTACTAAAACATTAGCAAATTTTTATTGAGAAATTGCCATCTGCCTGAAAGTATAATGCTTTTGATGCACATTATATCATAAAAACTAGGTATTATTATTAGTAGTATCTTAAGAGTATAAATACCGAGTCTTAGATAAGTTAAGCAATGTGCCCAAATAGCATAGGGAAAGCTGGAATTCTGAAATTCTGACTATGCTCTGTGTAGGTTAGGAGAATCAAGGCTTGTCAAATGTAACTGTTAAGTCATTGTGGGGATACGGAGGCCTCTGATTGCTAGGGTCAATACACTTAAGCAGATCATGTCACTACTTAGTTAAATCTATTTCATTAAAGCAAAATTCCATAAAGATTATTGGCAGCAAAACTATTAATTTTCCTTCCTTCCTTTCTTTTTCTTTCTTTCTTTCTTTCTTTCTTTCTTTCTTTCTTTCTTTCTTTCTTTCTCTTTCTTTCTTTCTTTCCTTCCTTTCTTTCTTTCTTTCTCTTTCTTTCTTTCTTATCTGTCTTTCTTTCTTTCTTTCTTTGAGACAGGGTCTCATTCTGTTGCCCAAGCTGGAGTGCAGTGGCACAATCATGGCTCACTGCAGCCCCAGCTTCCCCAGGCTCCGGTGATCCTCCCACCTCATCCTCCTGAGTAGCTGGGACTGCAGGCAGGCAAGCCACTACGCCTGGCTAAATTTTTTTTTTTTTTTGGAAAGATTGGGTTTCACCATGTTGCCGAGCCTGGTCTGCAACTACTGAGCTCAAGCAATCCACCTGCCTTTGCCTCCCAAAGTATTGGGATTCTAGGTGTAAGCCACATGCCTGGCCAAAAATATTATTTAACAAGTTCAATTTAACTGTTAGATTTTGGACAATGAGGGATAGAATTTTCTACATCATAAATCATCTTGTGTTCTTTATTTAAAGTAATATGTAAGGATTTCAATTCAATTCAAATATATTTATTAGGAAATTAAATGTGTTTTTCAGGATTCCAAACTTTTGTTGAAGACATAAATGTTAAATGATGTCACTAATTTTAATTAGATTAACAGAAAGGTATTCTGGTGTTTAATAACAGTGACAGAATGGGCTATTAATTTTATTTTCTTTCCCTTTCTCCCTTTCCCCTTTTTAAAATATTTTACTTTTTAGGCTCTTTGGAATCCTGTAGATAGAGTTTTGGAGAATTAGACAAAACACTCACAGAAACTGCCAACCCTTGGATGAAATATGTTGTTACTGTGCTTTGGGATTAAAATAAGTAACTACAGTTTATAGAACTTCTATACTGATACACAGACACTAAAAAGGGAAAGGGTTTGGATGAGAAGCTCTGCTATGCAACCAGGAATCTCAGCCACTCATTTCTGTCTGAGCTGCAGGAGTTCCCTGTAAAGACAGGTTATGGAGTCTGTAGCTTCAGGAAAGATACTTAAAACCCCTCAGTGTTTCTCCATTTTTCCCAGAGTTTCCCCAAAAAAGTTATGACATTTTATAAGAATGCTTCGCTTGTGAAAAACTAATATCAAAGTTTTCTTGTAATTTATATTTAAGGATAAATCTTTATTCCATGTTTAATTTATTTAGCTTACCCTGTAGCTAATATTTCATGCTGAACACATTTTAAATGCTGTAAATGTAGGTAATATAATTTATGGATCATTAATGCCTCTTTAGTAGTTTAGAGAAAATGTCAAAAGAAATGGCCGCAGAATAAGCTGCGTGATTTGTAAAATTCTATGTCATTGACTCAAGTTTGTATGTCATCTCAAAATATATAGACATCTCAGAAAATATATTTGAAATAGCAAATTCCTGTTAGAAAAGAATAGTACTTAACTAGATAAGAATAACAAGTCACCATTATTTGAATTGTCTCCTATTAATTTTTGTTGTGTTGTGTTACTCATGTTTTACTTATGGGGGATATACATAACTCCTGCTGTTTTCAGAATTATTGTATGCCATCAGTATGAGAATGCAATTTAAGTTTCCTTGATGCTTTCTCACACCTCTATTACTAGAAATAAGAATACAGTAATATTGGCAAAGAAAATTGACCAGTTCAATAAAATGTTTTAGTAAATCTGATTGAAAATAAGCATTGCTTATGGTTTTCTTACATCAATGTTGTTATGTCTTAGACTACCTTATCTGAAATTAAGGCTTTGAAATTCTAATTATGTGCAAATGTGTAAAATATCATCACCTAACGCTACATAATATATTCTATTTCTATACTGTGGTGGCAGGTTTATAATTCTGGAAAGATATACACAACATAAAATTTACCTTTTTAATCACTTTAAGTGCACAGTTTTGTGGCATTAAGTATATTTGCACTATTGTGCAACAGTCACCACCATAGACCTCCAAAACTTGTCTTCTTCTCCAACTAAAATGCTTTACTCATTGAACACCAACTTCCCATTCCTCTCCCTCTCCTTCCCCCCAGCAATCACCATTCTACTTTCTGTCTCTACAACTTTCACTAAGTAACTCATAGAAGTGGCATGATAGAATGTTTGAATTTTTCTGACTGGCTTATTTCACTTAGCATGTCTTCAAGTTTCATCTATTTTGTAGCATGTGTGAGAATATATTTTAAGGCTGAATATTATTATGTTGCCGTATATACCACATGTTGTTTAACCACTCATCCATCAGTATTCACATGGGCTGCTCCCTCCCTTTGATTATTGTGAATAATATTGCTAATGGACATGCTGCACAAACATCTGTTTGGTCCCTCCGCTCATTTATTTTGGATATGGAATTGTATTTTAATACAAAGGAGAAATTACACAGCTTTTTAAAAGTGTCCAGATAAAAAGGAGCACAACATCAGTAAAATATTAGAAAGTAGATTAGGGGGAAAAACAGGGAAGGAATTGAACCAAAAGTCAATAAGCTGCATAAGAGAGTTTCAAGAGGAGGAAAAAATTGACAATATTAACATAGAATTAAAGAGCGATAGGTCGATATTTAGAAAATTGTCGCATGTACTCATGTCGCCTGTGAACTGATATTTACATGATTTTATTATTCCAGGTTTCCAAAAGTAAGTGCAATATGAGAGTTTCATGATGCTAAATAAACTGAAACATGCTATATATTTTGATATATTGTCCTTGAGAGGAGGCTGAGTGGTAATTAGTGCAATTTTAAATTATGATATGATAATGCAGTCAATCTGCCAAACTGACAAACAGTATATATACAATATGTATACATTTCTCGCAAAATTCAGTTTTATCATACAATTAAATTATGATTTAAAACTACCTGCCAATTAATGGAGGAAAAAATAAAACATTTGCATTAATATGACCATAATTTTGATACTATTGTAAATATCAAAATATGTACTTAGAGATAAACCAGCAAAAAAGAGAAACATTTGAAAACTACAAAACTACAAAATATTGCTAAAATGAGACCTAAATAAATAGAATTTATGAGTCATAAATCTCAATATTGTGAAGATGTCTACTCTTCCCACATTGATCTATAACAATTCCAATCAAATCACAGCTGGATTTCTTATTTTAGAAATTGAGAAACTAAAATTCTGAAATGTACATTGATGGGTAGAGGACCTAGAATGGCAAATTACTTTGAAAGGAAACAGTTACTTTGAAACCAGGTGCTGCTGGAGAATCAACAGCACCTGGATTCAGGACTTATAACGTTACAGTAATACTTAATGTAGTACAAATATAGATATACACATGTATATCAGCTATCAGCTAATTTTTGATAAAGTTCTTAGACCATTCATGGACATAACATTTTCAACAAATGCTTCTGAAACAATTAGATATCCCAGTATAGATTTGTGTGTATGTGTGAAGCTCAATACTTCACACCAGAGAGGTATGAGTGTGCATTACAAAAGAGAACTGGGAAGCTTTGAGAGTATTGGATATGCTCATTGTCCCCTTCATGGTGATTGTTTAATGGGCACATGTACATATCAAATTCATCTCATTTACACTTTAAATATTGGAAGTGTGTTTTATGTTCGTTAGACATGAATAAAGCTGCAAAATGTTATCAAAATATTCACTTACTATGCTTTTATTCATTTTCCTCTCTCTATAAACCTTCAGATAGAAAATGCAGTTGAAAGATATTTCATAAAGGAAGAAAAGTATGAATACAGGTGAGAGATATTACTGAGATTTTTTTTCAGTGCAATCCTGGTCTTTTCTGACTAGCAATATTTTTATGTGCAGAAGTAGTAGAAAAGATAAATATTTTGTACAGTAGAAAAACACATTATTTCTGTGCCATGGAAGAGAGAACTGACAAAGATGACAGCTTCTGGCTATGTTGGATACTAACCAGTACTGTAAGTACCCAGCGATCTGGCATTAACATTGGCTGTAAAGCTCCTTTAATGTTCCTTGCAAGGATTTGAACCTATTTACTGGAACCCTCATCGCTTATTGAGTTGAAAAACATTGTTGATATGTGTTTATCTTATATTTGCAGTAGAGTCATAATTTTACTTTTTAGAAAATTATACATTAAACAAAAAAAGACACATGAAATTGTATATTGTTTAATGTTTCAACTGTGATATCACTCCATATGCATATTTAAATTCCTATTTGATAAAGGATAGGAAATACAGAAAGAATTCTTGTGATAATAGAGAACACAGAATTGTTGAAAGGTGTTGAAGCTGAGCTGGAGAGAGTCACCAAGGCTGGCGCCAAAGCTGGCAAGGTCGGAGGGTTTCCTGCCTGGGCGACACAGCTTGAGCTCGCCCTGCGTCACGAGTGGTGGAAACTGCAGACCCAGATGGGCCCCAAGGCCTCTGCCTCAGCCTTCCGCCCGCTAGGAGCTGCGCTGAGGTCCCAGATAGGCGACCCTGGCGGGGCGCCCCTGAGCGAAGGCGGCCCATGTGCGGGACAGCAGCAGAAGACCAGGGTCCAGGGACCCACCTCCCACCGCGGGAACCTTGAGCCTCCCCTGGCACCCCTAGCTTGCTCCGCCTGGCCTGCTCCGCTGGCCTCCGGAGCCTGGCGTGTATCCTGGTCATGGGGACGCCCACCAGGTGCCCGGGAGTCCCCATCGGCCACAGCCTGCGGCTCCGCCGGCCCTCAAGCCCGGTGCGGGGACTCCAGCCCCGCCGCCTCTGCTCCCGCCAGGCCAGGACCTGTCCTCCTTCTGGGCGCCCGGCAGTAGGGGTGATACACATGGCCCGCTTCCCTGCACAGCCTTTCGCCGCACATCCCCTCTCGCCCCTCCGCCCCGGGCCAGGACCTTCCTGGCCACACAGAACCCACCTTCCTTCCCGCTGCAGAGCTGCTCCGCTTCCCCCACCCACAGGGAAAAACGGCCGATCTCCAACCGAACAGAAATGTGTGTGTGACTCCTCTGGTTGGATACTGCCAGTCCCCACATTTTCTTCCGGGAGTTTTCTTGGCAGATTGTGCCCAATGTTTGATGTTTCAGCAGCGATGAGGCTGAAAAGTGACAGCAATAGAGAAACACATCAGGCTTTCCGCGACAAAGATGATCTTCCCTTCTTCAAAACTCAGCAATCTCCACGGCACACAAAGGACTTAGGACAAGATGACCGAGCTGGAGTGCTCACCCCAAAATGCAGGCCCGGAGTGGGTCACCTCCTTAGGGCAGGCCCAGGCTTGTCCTGGCTGCCCGGGCGCCTTTCTCCTCACTCCCACCCAATGCAGGGGACCCCACAAACTCGGCTGTTGGGGCTCCCTGCGCCTCCCTCCACAGAAGCCACCTCCTGCCCTCCAAGCTGGGGGTCTCCTGGGGCGTCCTGGGTTGAGAGGGAAAGACGCCAGCTCCGCAAGCCGGGAAGGGAACACCGCCACATTGTTACACGGACACACCACCACACTCTCACATGTACAGACACACGGAGACATTACCACACGGACACACCTTCACATGGACACACTGGCACATTCACATGGACGGACACACAGACATACGGAGAAATCACCACACGGACACACCACCACACTATCACAGGGACACACAGACACACGGAGACATCACCACATGGACACACCACCACACTATCACAGGGACACACACAAAAGACATCACTACACTCACATGGACACACCATCACACGAACACACAAACCCACTGCCACATGGACACTGCCACACACAGACACACCGCCACACTGTCACATGGACACACCTCCACACTGTCAGACACCACCACACAGACACTGCCATGTGGACACAAGGACACACAGACACTGTCACATGGATACACAAACTGTCACACGGAGACATCACCATGCAGATACATGAACACACCACCACATGGACATAGCACCACACAGACACTCTGCCACACTGACACCACCACACAGACACACCACCACGCTGCCACACAGAGACACCACCACATCGTTGCCACACTTTCATGTGTCAGCTGGCGGTGTGGGCCCCACAACTCTTGGCTCTAATAGAGAAATTAGTTACGCATATAGTGAAGGCAAATTTTTTTTTTTTTCTGAGGCGTAGTCTCGCTCTGTCCCCCAGGCTTGACTGCAGTGGTGCAATCTCGGCTCACTGTAAGCTCCGCCTGCCGGGTTCACGCCACTTTCCCGCCTCAGCCTCCCGAGTAGCTGGGACTACAGGAGCCCGCCACCAAGCCCGGCCACCTTTTGGGTGTTTTTAGTACAGACGGGGTTTCACCTTGCTAGCCAGGATGGTCTCGATCTCCTGACCTCGTGATCTGCCCGCCTTGGCCTCCCAAAGTGCGGGGACTACAGGCGTGAGCCACCGCGCCTGGCCAAGAATTTCTTTCCATCTCCTGTGTCATTGCTTTGGCAGTGGAAATGCGCGTGGCCTCTACAGTGGGTCCCAAGGTCAGGAAGGCCTGTAAGGTGGAGGGCAAGGTCTCTCTTTCCAGGCTGGAATGGAGGAAGATGCGGTGACCAAGGGGCTGCATGTCCTTCTCGCAGCAGGACCTTTATCCTCCTGAGCCGCGAAATGTCCCTCAGGGGTGTCTAAAGCGCTGGGTTGGGCCCTTATAGGCCTTAGGAGCTTTGGCCCATTAGTGGTCAGTAAAACGCAGAGGTGAACACCATAGAACCACAGGTCCAGGAGAATTTTGTAAAAGCCCTGAGGATGCCCTTTTTTCTCCCACTGCAAAATTGTTTTAAAAAGGAAAAAATCCAGCAATGTCCGGGGAAAGTCAATACTGAGTGTCAGCGCGGGATGCTGCCGCTGATACGATCCCGGCGTCCTGGCCGAAAGTGGCCTCCTCGGGGACCGCATCTCCGCGCACCATGGCAGCAAACGCCAGCGGTTTGTGGGCGAATGGTGTCCCTGTGGCCATCCCCGCTCCTGAGTGCGGAAGGACAGACAGGAGCGGGGACTTCTGGGTGTTCCTGGTGTCAGCCAGCTTGACGTCGTTGTTCCTCCTGGACGTCCGGGATTTGGAGAAGCACCTGGTTCCTGTTGGAGGCCGTGGGCCTCTTGGTCCACACTTACCAGGCAGCGGCGCCAGCCTAGTTCTCAGCCCCGCCCCCGATGGGCACTGCTTTCCATCAGGCCAAAGACTTTCCTCCAAACTGCCCTTCTTGGGGCGGGGAAGCAGCATCCTGGGCCTCCCCTGGGGCCTGTGGCGCTGGCAGCAGCTCCACGTTGAGGTCGTCTGCAGCCTGCACCGCGGAGCGCTGGAGGTCCCTGAACCCGGCGTGGGGAGGCCAATCCGCAGGTGCCTGGTGCCCGGTGCCGGCCGCAGTCTCAAAAGCGCCTGGAGGTGACATCCAGGAGCACCACCGCGCCGCCCGCAGGGAGACCCACGGCGAGGCGCGCCCCCTAAAGCGGCCAAGGAAGAAGCAGAAGGACAGGAAGGCACCCAGAGCTTGGGGTGATCTCACGCCATGCGCCCCAAGTTCCTGGTCTCCGGGAGGTTTTTTTTTTAAATTTCTTCCATATTATTATTTTTATTATTAACTTTTCAAGATGGATTAAAGACTTAAATGTTAGACCTAAAACCATAAAAACCCTAGAAGAAAACCTAAGCAATACCATTCAGGACATAGGCATGGGCAAGGACTTCATGTCTAAATCACCAAAAACAATGGCAACAAAAGCCAAAATTGACAAATGGGATCTAACTAAACTAAAGAGCTTCTGCACAGCAAAAGAAACTGCCATCAGAGTGAACAGGCAACTTACAGAACGGCAGAAAAATTTTGCAATCTACCCATCTGACAAAGGGCTAATATCCAGAATCTACAAAGAACTTAAACAAATATACAAGAAAAAATCAAACAATCCCATCAAAAAGTGGGCGAAGGATATGAACAGACACTTCTCAAAAGAAGACATTTATGCAGCCAACAGACACATGAAAAAATATTAATCATCACTGGCCATCAGAGAAATGCAAATCAAAACCACAACCCGGGAGGTCTTGCCAAAGACGATGTGGGCTTTCTGGGCAATGTCCAGCCTGAGCTGGAGCTTCTGGGACGCGGTCAAGTGGTCCTTTGGAGATTCCACGGCTTCGGATCCCTACTGCAGGATGCTCCACTGTGTCTGCCAGCCTCTGGCGTTTTGCTGAGGGGTAACGTCGGAATGTATAGAAATAAGAACACTGGGATGGCCCACTCGTGCCCCAGGCATTCCTGCACACAGTGGTGGCAAAGGCAGGCACTCAGACAAAGTGCCCAGTCGGCTTGGTGAGAGTATTTTACAAGTTAGTGACAGACTTGGTCCCGTGCTTGTGTCCTCTCATGTTTTCAGTTAACCTGTGGACGCCCAGGGGCTCCTCCATCTCCACCGTGTTCTCCTCGGGCTGAAGCCCAAAGTCCCCCATTTTCTCCTCAAACGGCTCACAGAGCCACATCTGCAGGCAGGAGGACAGCGGTGGGCTCAGTGGCTGACCTGGGAAGCCACATCTGAAAGAACTGCTGGGTGACTATGGCCGTAAGTCAATCAAAGCAGACTTTCCCTGGCTTGCTGCGCTACATTGATTTTGTTTTCATATTTTAAAAGACGCAGAAGGGAGGTCCTAGGAAATTTGCCCAATGCAGATGCTGACAAGAGTGGTGACATGAAAAAGATTACCCAGAAGGAAAACAAGAGCTATTTTCTAAACATCTGAAATCTGTGTAGGCTTTTGGAAAAGTGAAACTAGATGCAAAGCACCATGATATAATTCTGGCAATTTCCACTGACACAGAACTCAGTCAATCTGAATTAATCTAAGGGTTATAAGGAAAATGGCACTCCAAGAAGTACCTATTAACATCACTCAGCTGCTGTGAAATAGGCTTACAGACAACACGGAGTGTCAATTATCCAATGTTTAAAGTCAGTGATACAGATTGGACTACAATCTCTATGGCTCATAAAGTCTTCTTTAAAGGATTGATAGATGATTTATCTCATATGTAGACAATGATTCTCAGCAGTTAGCTAGCACAACTTGCTAATATCAATTGCTTGAGAAAAATCAGATAATTGCTTGAGAAAATTAGGACATTGCTTGAGGATGTTAGATAATTAAATAAATTACTTTTTTAAAGAATAGTTTAATGTTTTGGCAAGTAGACTTTAAAATAGATTGGTAATATTTTAAAGGCTACTTTTAAAGAAGTAGCAATATAACATGTTTAATTATGAAAAATAATGTTGGAAACAATTCAATTTTCTATCACAGATAATTTCACAAATATGGAAATACCATCTCAATAATTAGAAGAAGTAGCAGCAATTTCTGTCATTTTTATGCAAGTTACTCCTAGTCCATTTATCTGGTCTTAAATAGTGTTTTTAAAATTTGTTTTCAAACAAGGCAAATCATAAATAATAGAATATATTTTACAATAATTGAAGGTAACAAAAAATAAGAGCCATTTAAAAAATTGTATTAGATTGTTTAAAAACGTTGTGGGTACATAGTATGTGTATGTATCTGTGGGGTCCCTGAGATGTTTTGATACAGGCATGCAATGTGAAATAAGCACATCTTGGGGAATGGGGTATCCCTCCCCTCAAGCATTTATCCTTCAAGTTATAAAAAAATTCAATTACAGTCTTAGTTATTTCAAAATGTACAATGAAATTATTATTGGATATAGTCACCCTATTGTGCTATAAAATAGTAGGTCTTATTAACTCTCTATTTTTATACCCATTAACCATCCCCACCTTCCAACAAAATCCCCCCCCAACTACCTTTCCCAGCCTCTGATAACCATCCTTATACTCTCTATGTCCATGAGTTTGTTTTGATTTTAGATCCCACAAATAAGTAAGAACATGTAACATTTGTCTTTCTGTGCCTGGCTTATTTCACTTAATATAATGATCCATAATGTTCCATCAGTGTTACTGACAATGACTGGATCTTGTTCTTTGTTACAGCTGAATAGTCCTCCATTGTGTATATGTACCACATTTTCTTTATCCGTTCATCTGTTGATGGACACTAAGGTTTCTTCCAAATCTTAGTTTTGTAAACAGTGCTGCAAAAAATATGGGAGTGCAGATATGTATTTGACATACTGATTTCCTTTATTTTTGGTATAGACCCAGCAGTAGGATTGCTAGATCATATGGTAGCTCAACTTTTAGTTTATTGAGAAACATCCAAACTGTTCACCTTGGTGGTTTTATTAATTTACATTCCCAGGAGCAATGTACAAGTGTTCCCTTTTCTCTGCATCCCTGCTAGCATTTGTTACTGCCTGTCTTTTGCATACAAGTCTTATAAACTGTGGTGAGATGATATCTCATTGTAGTTTTGATTTGCATTTCTCTGATGATCAGTGATATTGAGCACCTTTTCTTATACCTGTTTGCCATTTGTAGGTCTTCTTTTGAGAAATATCTATTCAAATCTTTTGCCCCCTTTTTTTTTAACCAGGTTATTAGATTGTTTCTTAAAGAGTTGTTTGAGCTTTTTATATATTCTGATTATTAATCCTTTGTTGGATGAGTAGTTTGCAAATATTTTCTCTCATTCTGTGGATTGTCTCTTAACTTTGTTGATTGTATCATTTTCTGTGCAGAAGCTTTTTAACTTAATGTGATCCATTTGTCCATTTTTGCTTTGGTTGCCTGTGCTTGTGGGGTATTGCTCAAGATATTTTTGCCCAGACCAATATCCTGGAGATTTTCCCCAAAGTTTTTTTGTACTAGTTTTATAGTTTGAGGTCTTAGCTTTACATCTTTAATCAACTTTGATTTTACTTTTGTATTCAGTGATAGATACTAGTCTGTTTTCATTCTTCTGCATATGGATATCCAGTTTTTTCAACACCATTTCCCACCAGTGTATGTTCTTGGCACCTTTGTCAAAAATGAGTTCACTGTAGGTATGTAGATTTGTTACTGGGTTCTCTATTGTGTTTCATTGATCTATGGGTCTCTTTTTATGCCAGTACCCTACTCTTTTGGTTACTGTAATTCTGTAGTATAATATGAAGTTAGATAATATAATTCCTCCAGTTTTATTTATTTATTTTTGCTTAGGATAGTATTATTTCTTATACTGAAAGCATTCTATGTTATTATTAATCTAATTTTGCAGTTTTACAATGCTATCCTCTTTTACAAAGCTGTGATCAACTCAAAGTCCAGATCAGGGTCAACTGTAGCTATTTGCAAAAGTAGCAATATTCTGGCTGGGGGTGGTGGCTCATGCCTGTAATCCCAGCACTTTGGGAGGCCAAGACAGGCAGGTCACCTGAGGTCAGAGGTTCAAGACCAGCCTGGCCAACATGGTGAAACCCTGTCTCCAATAAAAATACAAAAATTAGCCGGGGATGATGGCAGATGCCTGTAATCCCAGCTACTCAGGAGGCTGAGGCAGGAAAATCACTTGAACCCGTGAGGTGGAGGTTACGGTGAGCCCAGAATGCACCATTGCACTTCAGCCTGGGTAACCAAGTGTGACTCCATCTCAAAAAAAAAAAAAAAAAAAGCACAATACTGTGTAATTATTGAGAGCATAATTCACTATTATGTGGATCAGAGAGCAGAGGATTCTGAATGCATGAACATATCTTTAACATTTCAATACATTACTCATAATTACTAATGAACTAAAGAGAAACCAAGAAATTATGGTGATAGTTATATTGACTTGGTGAAATGTAGACACAAAATAACGGTAAGATGAGAAATGTGTTAACGTAGTCTATAAGGGCATGCAAGAATAAAAATAGGGGAGAAAACAGGAGAGGTTTTCAAGAGCTTTCTGGTCATGTAAGTCAATTTGTATCGGTTAATTTTTAAAAGGTTTATTTACATGCAATAAACTGCACATACTTCAATTGTACATTTTGATAATTCTTGGCATTTGTAGCTCTACAAAACCAACAACATATGAAAATAGCAAACATATCCATTACCTTTACCACCAAAGTTTCCTTGTGCTTTTTCTACTCACTTTTTCCTGCCTATCCCCATTCCATCCACAGGCAACCACTGATCCACTTCTAGTCACTATCTGTGAGTTTTTATTTCCAAATACATAAAATCATAGGGTATGTATACTTTCTGATCACTCAGCATCACTGTTTTTGAGATTTATTCATGTTGCTACATCTATCAATTGTTCTGTTCTTACTAGGGAGTATTATTTCATTATATACAGATACCATAGTAAGTTTATAAGTCACAAATTCACCTGTCCATGGATATTTGGACTGTTTTCAGGTTTTGGCTGTTGCAAGTAAAGCTGCTATGAAGATTCATGTAAAATCCTTTGAATGGGCATATGCTCTTAGGTTTTCATCTCTACTGGAATAGATAGCTATATGGCTATCATGTCTGTAATATGCAAACACAAAGCCTGACAAAACTGATTTCTAAAGTGGAAATTCCACTGGAGAACCTTGACTCCAACCTGGCTTTTGAGATTATCTCCTATGTCTGGTGCAATGATTGGTCCTGGGGTAGCCACATGACCCAAGGGGGACCATGTTTAAACTTCTGAGTTTTCACCGAGGTTAACATGCATTTGTTGAAAGAGAAACCCCTTTTCCCCTACTCCCCCAGCTGCAAATGCCTTCAGGGATTATATCATGTTGGAACATTTGGTTACAGAGTTTCCTAAATTTTGGGGATAAAAATTGTTCAAGTAGGTAAAAATGGAGCATACACAAAGAAAAAAGGAGTCCAGAAATATCAAATAAAGAAAGGGCCTCCATAAAATCATTTGAACTTATGATTAATTCATTAGTCATTAAAATAAGTTTAGTGTACAAAGAATCATCCCTCCAACCACCCTTTATTCCTTCACCAGGTTTAAGTTACATTTTTAAACTTGCAAACAAAAGATTTGTCATTAACTTAGACATCAAAATCCCTTGTCTCCAAGAGCAATCATTCAAGTCTGTCCCTCTCATTATTACTATAATATGTTCACTTTATTCTACATACACCTGCTCGTTGCCCATGTCTCCCTATTCTATTCTGTTAAAGTTATATCCAGACATTTATTTCATTTTATATCAAAGAGACTGTATACATGTTTTTAATCTTAGAAAAATTTCTGAGTAATCTTTTGTCTGATATTCGATTTTAAGCCACCCAAGAAGCATTATTTTTTCATTTAGCATTTTAACTTTTCTAACCCAGGACTTTTATAGTAGATATTATGTCTTTTTCTAAATGTTCTGCTTCAATTTACATTTTAAATCTAATTTTTAAAAAGTGTATGTTTTGAATATTAGCATCATACATCTCAGGCCTAAATATCCCTTGATAACTAATATTGTCTTTTTTTCTCTACATTTTTCACATATTTCAATAGGGAGCTATATTGCCTGCCACAATAAAAGTTTTTGTGAATATAGCATAACACATAGGCAAAATATTGTTTCCAAGTGATTGATGATGTGGTGCCTTCAATCTAGTCCCAACCCCTCAATGTAATCATCATCCCTAAATCTAATGAAGTAGGAAATAAATATTTCATTTTGTTTCTAAAATTCAGCAGAAAAATATACAGCCTGTCACATATAGCCTGTAACACCAACATATAAAAATTAAAGCAGTTCCTTCTCCACTCCCACTGCTTCACTTGACTAGCCTTAAATAATAATAATAATAATAATAAAAGCAAAATTGTTCCTTTACTTATCTTTGAAATCTAATGGATATACTATCAGAAAAGCTCTTATATATATGGAGGGCCTCTATAAAATATAAACTGTTAACTAGAAAAGTAGATTTATATGATAGCTAAATTTAAAACACAATTATATATAGTACCTTCCCAAATGCACCAGTACTTATTTCAGAATGCATGATGTAATTGACTAAACCATTTAGGGCTAGACCTCTGAAATAAAAGGCGTTCACACTTTGTGATTCCTGGGGAAATATTCAAAATAGAAACTTGCAGAACCTTTACCTGATCATGATAAAAAAAAGTTCCTACTTGTTAATATGCCACAGCTTTTACAAGGTCAGCAAAAAGAGATTATCCCATAGTAAAAGCTGATGGTCAAAATTATCTGCCTTACTTTGGTTACCATAATGTCTATTAAGTGTAAATTTCTTCTGAAAGAAAACAGATACATTTTTCTCAGAAATGTCTTTAGATGAAGATCTAGCACATCTGTGTTCCTCACTTTTTAAAATGTTGATTTTATTGGTAAATAAATATATATAGGGTACAATGTGGTATGATACATGTAGATATTGTGAAATGGACTAATTAGGCTAAATAACGTATCCTTCACCTCAGATATTTATTACATTATGGTGAAACATTTGAAATGTACTATTTTAGCACTTTTAAGATATGCACTACATTATGAGTAACTGCAGTCACTTTGCTGTGCACCATATCACCAGAATGTCTTTCTCCTAACTAAAACATTATCCCATTCAATATTTCCCCTTTTTCCACCCCTGCCCCCCACCCTGCTCAGCCTCTGATAAACCACCATTCTATTCTTAACTTCTATGAGTGCACAGTTTTGGATTTCACATATAAGTGATACTATGAGATATTTGTCTTTCTGTGTCTGGCTTATTTTACTTAGCATAATGTCCTCTAAATTCATCCATGATTTTGCAAATGACAGAATTTCATTCATTTATAAAGATAAGTAGTATTTTTGTAGGCATCCTACATATACTTTTAACTTTCCACAGCTTTATTGAGATATAATTTATACATTGTGTAATTCACTCATTTAAAGTACAAACTTCAAATTCTTTTTGTATATTAACTGGATGGACAAATAAACATCATAATATAATTTTAGAACATTTTATTTTCCTTAAAAGAGACTTGTGCCCATTAGCAATCTTTCCCCATTTTCTCCAGCCTTTTTTAAACCCCTCCTAGTCTAGGCAACCACTCATCTACTTTCTGACTATGAATTTGCCTGTTCTGGACATTTCACATAAATGGAATCATAATAACACATAGTCACTTTTTACTCACATCTTTCACCTAACATATTTTTAATGTTCATCCATTTTGGAGCATGCATTAACAGTTTTTTACTTTTTCTTGCTAAATAAGATTCTGTTTTATGGACACACCACATTTTATTTATCCACTCCTCAGCTGATGAACATTTCTGTTGTTTTCTACTTTGTGTTGCTATAAACATTTGTGTACTACTGTTTGTGTAGCATTTGTTTTATTTTCTTTTTGGTAAACACATAGGAGTGGAATTGCTGGGTCACGTGATAACTCTATGTTTAACCATTTGAAGAACTGCGAGACTGCTTTACATTTTAAAGTCTCACCAGTGGTGTAGAAGGGTTCCAATTTTTCCATATATTTTTATCTATTCTTCAGTTGATAAGCACTTAGGTTGTTTCTAATTCATGGGTATTATGAATAATGCTGCAATGAACATGAAATTGCAGATGTCTGTTTTTGACATACTGATTAAAATTCCTTTGGACACGTATCCAGAAGTGGGATTGATGGAGCATAGGGTAAATATATTTATAATTTCTTGAGGAAGCTTCATACTGTTTTCCAAGATGGCTGTACTAATTTCCATTCTTACGAACAGTGCACAGGGTTTCTTTTTCTCCACATCCGCATCAACACTTATCTTCCATCTTTTTTTATAATAGCCCTAGTAAAATATGTGACGTGATATCTCATTGTGGCTTTGATTTGCATTTCTCTGATAATTAGAAATGTTTATGATTTTTTCATGTACCTGTTGGCCTTTTGTATGCCTTATGAAATGTCTATTCTGGTTCTTTGCTTATTTTTTTTAATAAGCATAGTTTTATTCTTATTTTTGAGTAGGTTGAGTTACTTATATATTATTATATGAGCCCCTTATCTGATGTATGGTTTAAAAATGTTATCCCATTTGTGGGTTCTCTTCATTCTATTATCACTTCTTTTCCTGTGGAAAAGCTTTTTAGTTTTATGCAATCTCATTCATGTGTTTTTGCTTTTGTTGCCTGTGCTTTTGGAATAATCTACAGAAAATCATAGCTCAGGCCAATGTCATACAGTCTTCTTGTATATTTCCTTGTAGTAGTTTTACATTTAAGTCTTTAATTTTGATTTCATGCTTGTATAAAGAGCAAAAGAAAAGTCAAATTTTATTCTTCTGTATGTGGATAGTCAGTTTTTTCTACACCATTTATTGAAAATAATTTTCTTTCTTCATTGTGTATTTTTTAGTTATTTTATCAAAAAGTCAATTGACCACAGACATACGGATTTATTTACGGGTTGTATATCCCTTTGCACTGTTCTACATGTCTGTTTTTATGCCACTGCTATGTTGTTTTAATTACTATAGCTTTGTAATATAGTTTGGAATCAGGTAGTCTGATGCCTCCAGCTTTATTCTTTTTGTTCAAGATTGCTTTGGTTAGTCAGGGTCTTTTGTGGTTTCATACAAATTTTAGCAGTAATTTTTCTATTTCTGGGAATTTGATAGTGGTTGCATTTAATCTGTAGATTGCTTTGGGTAGCATTGACACTTTTACAATACTAATTTTTGAATCAATCAATAAAGGATGTTTCTCCATTTATTTATGCCATTTTAATTTTTTTATCAATGTGCTATAGTTTTCAGTGTGCAAATCTTTCACATTCTTGATTAAATTTACTCCTAAGTCTTTTATATATTTTTATATCTGTTTTGATTCTATTATAAATTGAATTGCCTTATTAATTTATTTTTCAGGTAATAGTTTGTCATTAATGTATAGAAACAATAATGCTATCTGTATGTTGATTTTGTAACTATTAACTTTATTGAATTTCTTTATCAGCTTTAACCGTTTATTTTGGTGGAGTCTTTAAGATTTTTTCTACCTTGAGTGCGCCAGGCGCGGGAAGCCTAGGACCTGGAACGAGAGCCGCCTACCTGCAGCCGCCGGCCATGGCACGGCAGCCACCATGGCGCTCCTGCTGCGCTTCGTGCTCCTGTGCGGAGTCGCGGATTTCATCAGAGGTTGGAGTATCACTACTCCTGAGCAGATGATTGAAAAAACCAAAGGGGAAACTGCCTATCTGCCATGCAAATTTACGCTTAGTCCTGAAGACCAGGGACCACTGGACATCGAGTGGCTGATATCACCAGCTGATAATCAGAAGGTGGATCAAGTGATTATTTTATATTCTGGAGACAAAATTTATGATGACTACTATCCAGATCTGAAAGGCCGAGTACATTTTAAGAGTAATGATCTCAAATCTGGTGATGCATCAATAAATGTAACGAATTTTCAGCTGTCAGATATTGGCACAGATCAGTGCAAAGTGAAAAGAGCTCCTGGTGTTGCAAATAGGAAGATTCAGCTGGTAGTTCTTGGTAAGCCTTCAGGTACAAGATGTTACGTTGATGGATCAGAAGAAATTGGAAGTGACTTTAAATTAAAATGTGAACCAAAAGAAGGTTCACTTCCATTACAGTATGAGTGGCAAAAATTGTCTGACTCACAGAAAATGCCCACTTTATGGTTAGCAGAAATGACTTCATCTGTTATATCTGTAAAAATGCTTCTTCTGAGTACTCTGGGACATACAGCTGTACATCAGAAACAGAGTGGGCTCTGATCAGTGCCTGTTGCGTGTAAACGTTGTCCCTCCTTCAAATAAAGCTGGACTAATTGCAGGAGCCATTATAGGAACTTTGCTTGCTCTAGTGCTCATTGGTCTTATCATCTTTTGCTGTCGTAAAAAGCGCAGAGAAGAAAAATATGAAAAGGAAGTTCATCACGATATCAAGGAAGATGTGCCGCCTCCAAAGAGCCGTACGTCCACTGCCAGAAGCTACATAGGCAGTAATCATTCATCCCTGGGATCCATATCTCCTTCCAACATGGAAGGATATTCCAAGACTCAGTATAAACGAGTACCAAGTGAAGACTTTGAACGCACTCCTCAGAGTCCGACTCTCCCACCTGCTAAGGTAGCTGCCCCTAATCGAAGTCGAATGGGCGCAATTCCTGTGATGATTCCCGCACAGAGCAAGGATGGGTCTATAGTATAGAGCCTCCATACGTCTCATCTGTGCTCTCCGTGTTCCTTTCCTTTTTTTGATATATGAAAACCTATTCTGGTCTAAATTTTGTTACTAGCCTCAAAATGTATCAAAAAATAAGTTAATCAGGAGCTGTAAGGAATATATTTTTAAAAATTTTTGTTTGGTTATATCGAAATAGTTACGGGCATTAAAGTTAGTAAAGACAAGTTTACCATCTGAAAAGGCTGGATTTTCTTTAAGAGGCTGATTATAAAGGTTTCTAAATGTTATCAGTACCTAAGTAAGATGTAGCACTTTGAGTATGAAATCACAGGTGAAGAAATCAGTGAACTTACTTGCATACCAAGTTGATACTTGAGCAACCATCTGAAAGTGGTACTTGATAATTTTTACCATTATTTTTAGGATGTGTATCTCATTTATTTATGGCCCACAAGTCTCCCCCAAATTAGTACAGAAACATCCCTGACAAAATTACTTATGTAGGTTTGTACTTGTTTTCACAGCTCCTTGGAAAACTGTGTTAGGAATATCTCTAAAAACATAGAAAACACTACAGTGGTTTAGAAATTACTAATTTTACTTCTAAGTCATTCATAAACCTTGCCTATGAAATGACTTCTTAAATATTTAGTTGATAGACTGCTACAGGTAATAGGGACTTAGCAAGCTCTTTTATATGCTAAAGTAGCATCTATCAGATTAAGTTAGAACATTTGCTGTCTGCCACATATTGAGATGACACTAGGTGCAATAGCAGGGATAGATTTTGTTGGTGAGTGGTCTCATGCCTTGAGATCTGTGGTGGTGTTTAAAATGGTGGCCAGCCAGACCAAGGATGTAGTATCTCATAGTCCCCAACTAAATGCTGGCTTTCCACTTTAGGTGATATTTTTCTTATTACAAAAATATTATAACTCATTTATTGTTTGACAATTATAGATTGAAATTTCCTAATTCTAAATTTTAAGTGGTTCTTCAGTTTCAGTGCTTTATGTTGTTTGTTGTTGGTTTGGCATGGCATTACATATTATATGTTCTAGAAACATGTAATGCTAAATTTACCCTCTTGAATATGATCCCTGGATGATATTTTTATCATAAATGCAGAATAATCAAATATATTTTAAGCAAGTAAGTGTCCTCCATCAATTCTGTATTCCAGACGTGGGAGGATGTACAGTTGCTGTTGTGTGATCAAGCATGTCTCTGTGTAGTTCCAGCAAATCAAGCTGAGCTTTGAAAAAGTTTGAGTCTTAGTTTTGTGAAAGTGGTTTATTCTCAAAAAAAAAAAAAAAAAAGAAAAAGAAAAAGAAAAAAAGATAAGAAGAAGGAGTAAAGGGACTACTCCTCCTTGCCAAATGTGCTAAATATCATTTTAGGAGAAGAAAGTGGATTTATTGTATTTCCCCTAAGATTGTGAGTGAGTGTGGATACAGTAGAATGAGCCAACAGTTTCTTTATAATAAATACGGTCTGCAATAAATTATTTCACTAGCTGTAAAACCTTTCCCTAGATTTTAGTAGGGAGTTGGTTTCTGTTAATATCTTTGGGTGCTGTGGTGGTAAATGCTACATTATAAACAGTGGTATGTATTTACAGTTAGAGTATCATGTGTGCACTTTTTAATGGTAAACTTAAGCTGAATGTGTAATGGATTTGTCTATAGTTTTATATATTTGGAAGCATTTTAAAATAGGTTTTAATCTTACATAAAATTACTTTTATACTTGTGTTAACATTTTCTTCTGTGCCTTTTGGGTAATTTAATTTCTGTTATGAATTTCTGGTGCCTATGAGCTAGCTATCACCTACCTGAAAGGTGCTTAGAGGTGAAGGTACTGTTTCTAAAAACACATCACTGTGACACCTTTCTATCCTCACATTTTCAAGCTTGCCTCTTTTCTGTTCTTTGTGGATATAACATAAGTGATTGTGTTATTCATAAAGATTTAGAAATTTCAATATTCCCAACACTCTATGTTTCTGATTTTATAACAGTAGCCATTTTTGAATGTCAGATGTTTGGCCTGTTTTATATGAATAAAGTTTATTTATAAAATATTATAAAAACAAGTAAACAGAACATTAATAATAAAAAAAGATTTTCTGTATCTGAAGATTATATTTTCAGAAAACAGAAACAATCTTACCTCTTCCTTCCCTATATGGATTTCTTTTATTTCTTTGTCTTGTGTAATTGATCTGGTTAGGCAATTACACACAATGTTTTCAGCATTTGTAATTTTACATCAAATCCGTCCATTGTAACACATTGATTGCTACTTTTCAACTTGTAAACCTGGACATTTATTACTACTCTTCCTCCAGTACAGAAGTCCATGGCGCAGTGTGGGCCCTACTGTGCCACAGTCCAGGCCACAGCTGGGCGGAGGTTCTCTCCTGCAAGGGTCCGCGGCTCTGCGGAGCAAGAGTTCTCCAGTGCCTTAGTCCAGGATGAGGCAGGGGTGAGGCTCCTTCAGTAGCTCAGTCCAGGGCACAGCCCTGCGAGGGTCCTCCTGTGCAGGAGTACACGATGCTGCGGGGTCCTACTGTGCCTTAGTCCAGGATGCGAGGGGGCTGGGTCCTCTGGTTCCTTAGTCCAGGATGCGAGGGGCTGGGTCCTCTGGTGCCATAGCCCAGGGCGCAGGGAGGCTGGGTCCTCTGGTGCCATAGCCCAGGGCGCAGGGAGGCTGGGTCCTCTGGTGCCATAGTCCAGGATGCGAGGGGCTGGGTCCTCTGGTGCCATAGTCCAGGATGCGAGGGGCTGGGTCCTCTGGTGCCATAGTCCAGGATGCGAGGGGCTGGGTCCTCTGGTGCCATAGTCCAGGATGCGAGGGGCTGGGTCCTCTGGTGCCATAGTCCAGGGCGCAGGGAGGCTGGGTCCTCTGGTGCCTTAGTCCAGGTCGCGGGGAGCTGGGTCCTCTGGTGCCATAGTCCAGGGTGCGGTGGAACAGGAGTCCTGCGGAGCAGTAGTCCAGGGCGCGCTGGGGCGTGGATCCTCAGGTGCCACAGTCCAGAGCGCGACAGGGCGGGATTCCTGCCTTGCTATATCCAAGGTGCAGCGGGGCGGGGGTTCTCTTGTGCAGGAGTCCAGGACGTGGCAGAGCCAGAGTCCTCCATGTAGGAGTCCTCCGGTGCTGGAGTCCAGAGCACAGTGAGGCTGGGTCCTCCCGTGCCATAGTGTAGGGCATGGCGGGACAGGGATCCTGCCCTGCGATAGTCCAGTGCTTGAGTCCGCAGTAAGGCAATGGTCCTCCAATGCTGGAGTTCACGGCGTTGTGGGGTCGGGGTCCTTCGGTGACTTAGTCCAGGGCGTACCAGGGCGGGGGTCCACAGTTGCCATAGTGAGGATCCTGGAGGAGGGTGGTTCCTGCCTTGCTGTAGTCCGGGGAGCAGGGGGCAGGGATCCTCTCTTGTCAGAGTCTCTGGCGCGGGGTGGGGGTGGAGGTGGGGGTTTTCCTATGCGATAGCCCACGGGTCGGTGAAGCCGGGTCCTCCCATGCCTTTGTCCAGGGCGCAGGGGGGCGAGGGTCTTCGGTGGTGGAGTCGGCGGAGCGGCAGGACGGGGGTCCTCCAGTGCCATATTCCAGGGCGCGGCGGAGTGGGGGACCTGTCCTGCAGTGGTCCAGGGCATGTGGGAGTGGTGGTCATGCTGTGCCTCAGTCCAGTGCGCAGTGGGACGGCGGTCCTGCTGTGCAGTAGTGCAGGACGCGGTGGGGCAGGGGTAGTCCAGAGAGCGCCGTGGCAGGCGGTCCTCCAGTGCTGGAATCCAGTGCAAGGCGGGTCAGGGGTCTTACCGTGCCGAAGTCGGTGGCAAGGGTCCTCCCGTGCCATAGTCTAGGGAGCGACGGGGCAGGGTTCTCTAGTGCAGGTGTCCAGGGTGTGGCGGGGCAGGAGTCCTCTTGTGCAGGAGTCCAGGACGTAGCCGAGGAGTCCTCCAATGCCAGAGTCCAGGGCTCTGCGGGGCCGGGTTCCCCCATGCCAGAGTGTAGGGCGCGTTCAGGTGAGGGTCTTGGCGTGCAGTAGTCCAGGGTGCGGTGGGGCAGGGGTAGTCCAGACCTCCATGGCGGGCGTCCTTCTGTGCAGGAGCCCAGTGCCTGGCGGATCGGGGGTCCTTCCGTGCTGTAGTCCAGGGCACGGCAAGGTGTGGGTCCTCTGGTGCCCTAGTCCAGGGGGCGGCGAGTCAGAGGTTCTCCCGTGTCTTGGTCTAGGGCCTGGCAGGACTGGGGTCCTGGAGTCCACGCGGTAGCCCAAGTTGCCGCAGGACCAGGTCCTCTGGAACCACAGTCCAGGGCGCTGAGGGGCAGGAGTAGTTCAGGGCGAGCCAGGGCCCAGGTCCTGGGGAGACAGAGTCCAGGGTGTGGAGGGGTGGGGGTTCTGCAGTGCACAGTCCAGGACACCGCGGGGCGGGGCAGGGCGGGGATCCTCCGGTGCCTTAGTCCGGGGCTGAGCCGCGGGAGAGGTCCTTCAGTAGCATAGTCTAGCGCACGGCGTTGCAGGTGTCCTCCAGTGCCTGAGGCCACGGCAGGTCCCGGGTCCCACTGTGCTCTAGTTCAGGGTGGAGCGGGTCTGAGGTCTTCTCCTGCCTCAGTCTAGGGCGCTGGAGAGCGGGGATCCTCTGGTGCCGGAGTCAATGGATCCACGGGTCCGGGTCCTCCCATGTCTTAGCCCCGGGAGGGGAGAGGCGGGGGTCCTCCTTTGCCCTAGTCCAAGGCATTGTGAGGCCCCACTCCTGCATTCTTAACTGTCTGTGCCTCTGCCGCCGCGGGGGAAAACTGCACCATCTCAGGCAAGCCTAACAGAGCAGCTGTCCTTAAAAGATTCCCAGTTGAGTGTGGTTCGGAGCAGGCCTGAGAAGTGCGCCCTTAGATGGCTTCAAGGGCTCTGGGCAGTGTTTAAGGAATCCAGCTGACCTCAGTTACTCCAAGCCCTTTTCCACTCAGCAGAACTTCTGGCCACGGGGTCCCCTATCTGCGGGGCCCTTCTATCATCCCAGATCCCCACAGGGTGGACTCCCTGTCATCCTCACAATCTCAGCTCAGGCCTTATTCATCACCGCATTCCTGGCACCAGGCCTGGCCCATGAGAAATGGGTCAGATTAAGAGCTAAATGTGTTTTCATGGTCACTTGTTTTCTTCAGGCCTCCCTTCTTTGTGCCAGCATCTTTAACCAGTTTTTGGTTAAAGTTTTCAGCAGCTGCATGCAGTTCCATTTTTCTTACCAGGTAAGAGACATAGCTTCATGAAAACAAAGGAAGAACCCTTGTGACCAGAGAACTCCCAGTCCTCTCCCTGCATAGGAAAACTGGACTTCTCCGGAGGGCTCCAGCTCCTGGGCAAATCTCTGGGGCCACTTAATTGGGCTGTCCCCCACCTTTGTTTCTGGTTTTGAAGGGGCCAAGGTTGGGAATCCTTTCTAAGTCTCTACACATGGAGCCCTTCTTTGGTGGGAAAGTCTTGACATATACCAGGATTCTCATTGACCTTTCAGAGCCTTGAAGAATCCTGAGCTGCTTTGGCTTCTGTTCCTGGAAGAGAGGCCACTGAACTGCTCTGGAGCTGGAGTTCAGGTTCAAATATTCATCACTGTTACTAAGCCTTTACACAGCATGTGATTTCTTTCCGGCAGGCTCATGGTCACTTAGGTTTGCTTGTATGTAGATGGAGGGTCTGCATCCTCATTCAGGTAACGCCCTCAGCCTTTCATGCTGAGATTAGCCATTTTATTTGTAACTCACTGTACAATCCATTTGCTCTTCCAGTGTCCCTTAGAAGGATGCAGAGTATTCTGTAGAATGCCATAGAGACCTGGATTTAGGGAAAATATTTGACCAAAAGTCTGCCAACTCACATGAGTATCTCCCCACAACTTGTACAGTGCTAGTCTCTGGGTATATAGTAAATGAAACCGTGCCTGAGCAGATGTTACAAACACCCTCCCCTGAGAGACTCCAGGGCTGCTTTATTCAAGCAAAACGGTGTGCTCTAATAAACTCAGTGTTGGGAGAAACAAGTTTTCATTCCAGCTTTCTCAAAAACTCCCTTTGTGACTTTAGACATAATAATAACACTACCTAGCTAGTGAACACCTCTGCCAAGAAATATCATGATCATTGCCTGAGTTGTAGTTCTCACAGTAGTCCTGCAGGACAGCTGCTGTTACTGCTTATTACGCAGATGGGCAACCTGAGGCTCAGATGGAGTTAAGTGGCTTAAGTGGTAGCAACAGAGCCAGGATTTGAACCCAGGGCTGCCTGATCACCAAATAAAATTGTACTCAACACGATGCACTTAACTTTTCTGGCCTCATTTCTCTCACCTGTAAAAATACAGGTTTCAGATGTTTGTAATATTTTACCTGTGGTTGAAAGAGTTACCAGCCCTTCCTTGATCACCCGTGGTAAGACCCATGAGCCTCTGAATATAATTATAGAAAACATTTGGAGAGGGATAGAGAGAGACAAGATCATGCCTCCTTTGATAATGTCAAATTTTCAGTGCACGAAGCCATACATAGTGCAGTTTTCTAGCTTCCCTTTCACACATGGCATTGAAGAAAGTAAATTAAGCAACTCAGCTAACACTGGGAATGCAGCAGAAGTAATCGAGTTCAGTGCTGGGAGACAGTTGCCATGATATTCCAACATGGACACCAGGATCACAGTCGATGACTATGCCCTCCCTTGAAGATGGTGGCTTGCCTCTCTTTCTGTAAGCAAATGTCATGTCATAACAATATTAAACAATTAAAAGTAATGTCCCCATCGTCTTCTACACTGCCTTTGAATTATTATTTTAGATCTGCCAAAATAAATTGCAAACTCATTAACAAGAAAGGGGGGTGCATGCATCCCTGCCTTCCTGAGTAGTCTCTTCACCCAAAGACAAAAGGGTGACCAGCCTCCATCTGGGATATTCAAAGACACGGTCACCCTGCCATGCAGCCTGAGGCTGGCGAAGGTCCAATCCCCTTTTTAAGAAGCTTGTTAGATGAGCTCCTTAAACATACAACCACAAAGGAGAGGCACAGCCAGTGTGAGCGAGGCTGATAAGATGGGCATTTTGTCTGCTTCAAGGTTAGAATGCAACTTGTCTATCAAAATGTGGTTATCTGACCTCCACAATGCTGCAGTCCAGCTAAATCGTGCAAATATTCATCCACCATTTACTATGGATAAAACAATAATGTGCTGTGGGGAATCCAATTACACACACACACACACACAAAAGTGCACACACATGCATGCACACACACTGCTCCTGCTGTCTCAGAGGTTCCAGGCTGGCAAGGAAGAAGTGCAAACATTAGTAGGTAAGTCCACTAGCAGGAGGAATGTGATAAGTAGATCCAACAGGGTACAACACAGTATGATAGAAGCAAACAAGGTAGAAATGAGTTCTGACTCCCTTTCACTTATGAAACTGATTATGGAATATTGTATGAAAGGCTTGCCTGAATGAATCTCATATTTTCCAAGTGTTTTCTGTCCCAGTGATTGGAACTTTTATTCATTTATACCATTGTCCAAAAGGAAAATACAGGAGATTTTCCTAAGACCATCCTCTGTCTTATCGCTCATATCATATCCCCAAACATCACCAAGCCCTGCCCACTTTTACCTACTCAGTTTCTCTCCAGTTGCTCTGTTTTCTCCATATGCACTAGTGACACCTTGGCTACATGAAGACCACCAGCAGCAGCCGGGACAACCAGCACCCTGTGGAACTGCATAGCGTGCATAGAATGCGTCCTCCCTTCAGTCGGCTTGGGTCAGCTTAGGTCATGGGCCACTTGGACTGACAGCAGTTTCCACAGAAATGCCTCAAGATGATAGAATAATCCAAATCCCTTTGCATGGGGCATGGTGTGGCTATCTGAGAAAATCCTGGCTTTTATAGGAAGGAGAAAGAAGAATGCTTCTTGAGGGGAAGAAACCAACAGGAATGTGCCTCAGGGAAATGTCACCAGAGGAGAGTGAGCTGTAATGAGTATTTTGGTAGATTGCATGTTTCTTGTGGTTCTTGTGTTCCTTGGCCCTGCACAGAGCTACCATTTACTCATTTGACAAATATTTGAGTAGTAGACTCCAGGGTTCAATAGTGAGCAAAAATGCACAGAATTTCTTCTCTAGTGGAGCTGAGAGTCTTACAGAAAGAGGTGATGTTAGTCACAGAATTATGTAATAAGGGAAAGTTCAGCAGACCCAGGGGTGCTGCAAGAGCCTGGGAAGGTGGACTGACCCCAAGAGGGAGGCAGGAAAGGTTGCCCCCGGGAAGCAGCACTTGAGCTAAAATCAGGGAGAAAACTAGGCAAAGACACAGCATTCAGGAGGAGGTAGAAGCTGGCCCATGAGGATGGTGGTGTGGAGAGGTGAACCAATACCCAGGTCTTGGATTTATTGTTGAGCTGCTGAATTAACCAGTGCTGGCTCTCTCCCAACCTCTGCACTTCTTGTTTTGTGAGGTTTTTTTTTTTATTTAAAAGCTAGTATGAGTTGGGATCTGTTGCTTCTCTGAGACCCCATCCTGTGAGGTAGACAGGGGGCCTCACTGTACTCTGGGGGAGCTAAAGATGGAGAAGAGTTTTAGAGTGCCTGGAGAAGAGGCCCTTTAATAGGTCATTTAAGAAGAGGGTGCCGCCGCTAGACTGCCCAGATTCACTTTCTGGCTTTGTGACCTTGGGCTCTCTGTGTCTGTTTTCCAATCTGAACAATGGAATAATGATAGTATCTGCCTCTGCCTGCAAGACCCTGTCCTATCAGACCAACTACCTTTTCACTAGAACTCTCTTCCTGCACTGTACCCCAACTGGACCCTCATTAACACTTAAAATGGGCATGTTCCCTTTTCTAGATTTTGCTCAAGACATTTCCCTCATCAGAATTAACTTTGGTCCATCTCCCTCTATTGGAATTCAACCCATTCTCCAGAAATCAGTTCAAATTTTATCACCAGAATGCCTCTCTCAATTACACCAAGCCTCTTTTATACTTTGTGCCATTTCTGCCATGATTTCTTATGTTTTCCTTTTTCACTACATATTGGTACAGGTACATATGATCTCCACTTCCACTGAAATGTGAGGTTACTGCGGGCAGTCCCTATGGGTATAGTCATATCCCAAGAGTCCTGGGCAGAGGGTCCCCCTCTTGCACCCAGGTTGGAGTGCAGTGGTGCAACCAGAGCTTACTGCAGCCTTGACCTCCTGGGTTCAAATGATCCTCTCACCTTAGCCTTTCCAGTAGCTGGTATGAAAAGGCGAGCACCACCATGCTTGGCTAATTTTCATGTTTTTTGTAGAGATAGGGTTCCACCATGTTGCCTTGCTTGGTCTCAAAGTTCTGAGCTCAAGCAATCCACCTGCCTCAGCCTCTCAACATCCTGGAATGACAGCATGAGCTACCACACCTGGCCAAATGCCGAATACTTTAGTCATATATGCCTGACACTTCAGGGCATGCAGAACTGCCTCGCTTACTTTTCTTTTGACTCAGTTTATAAATTTTCTTAATTTAAATTTTAATTTCAACATGTGTACATCTTTGAAATAAATAAAATAATCTCTTTGAATGTTTGGCATAATGTAGAAGAAATTGACAAATGGATATCTTTACTTCATTTTCCATCTCAAAATGTGGTAGAAATATGCTCCCCTAAAGTGATCCCAGTTATTACATAGCCATCTTGCTGTGGTTAATGTAGAATCTTTTTGCAATATCACATGCATGACAGGGCACATCCAAAAAACATTTAAGTGAAGATAATACTAGATTCTTGAAAGTATCTAGACACTTAAGAGCAGGCAGTGATGATGTTAATTAACAGTAACAATGTCGAGGGACTGGCTTTTGCCCTTCCCTAATAAACATAAAGAGCATAGAAACTCGGCAAATTTGCTCTTATTTTCTTCATTATTTGGTTGTTGAATCAGTAAATGCTTTCCACAGGGGTCATCTTGTTAGTCATCTTGTCATTTTGCTGTGTCCCTTCTTCATCCTTGCACTTTTTCCTTTCTCCCATTTTGGCATGTATTGAGAGGAGTGTTATGTTGATGGAATGCCGTGTCCTGACTTGCCATTTGATTAGAACTTCCCTCAATTTTTAAAATGCTTCTTGATATGGTTTGGATTTGTGCACCCCCCAATCCCCAATCTGATGTGGAATTGTAATTGCCAGTGTTGGAGGAGAGGCTTAGTAGAAGGTGTTTGCATCATGGAGGTGGTTTCTAATGGTTTAGCCTCATCCCCCTAGTGCTGTCTGATGATAAAGTTCTCCTAAGACCTGCTTGTTTAAAAAGTGTATAGCACCTCCCCTGACTCGTTTCAGCCATGTGAATATGTGCTTGCTTCCTTTTCACCTTCTGCCATGATTGTAAGTTTCCTGAGGCCTCCCTATAAGCATAAGTCTGTACAGCCCACAGAACTGTGAGCCAATTCAATCTCTTTTCTTTTTCAATTACCTATTCTCAGGTATGTCTTTATAGCGTGTGAGACAGACTAATACACTCATCCTCAGAAAGCATTCAATTTAGCTGTGTCTAAAGGTATGCCAGCTGTCCTGGGACATTATCTTAGCCAATCATTCTTCCTCCTCAGCAAGATCTATTTGCCTATCACAGCTTGACCACAGTTCCTACCATACCTGTCTGTAACAAGTAGCCTATAACATCTGGAGGGATTTCATTGAAATCACAGAGGTTCCTTGGTTCTTTACTTTATTAGCAGGCATTAGGAAAGCACATCAACTTTCTTATTTAATAAAGTGCCTGTTGCTTTGAAAAATTGCCCAAAAGAAGAAAAGAGAGGGTTACTTAAAGGTATCACTATAGGCATGGCATGCTGTTTCACACCTGTAATCCCAGTACTTTGGGAGGCTGAGGAGAGAGGATCACTTGAGTCCAGAAGTTCAATACCAGCCTAGGTGACATGGCAAAACCCCATCTCTACAAAATGAAACAAAACAAATAAAACAAAACAAAATAGAAAAAATATTCAGGCATGGTGGCGTGTGCTTGTATTCCCAGTTACTCAAGAGACTGAGGTGGGAGAATCACGGAGCCCAGGGAGGTTGAGGCTGCAGTGAGCCATGATCATGCTACTCCACACCAATCTGAGTGACAGAGCAAGACCCTGTCTCAAAAAAAAAAAAAAAAAAAAGGTATCACTATACTATCTGTAACTGTTCTTAATTAGGATAACTAGGTTTTTTCCAACAGTGGAAACTCCAAACAGACTAAATTGTTGTACATCAAGGTGAATTGTCATAGTTAATTCCTTTGCTTGCAACTGCCCAATAAATGGATGAGGACTCACTTCACCAATAAATAAGAAAGGTGAACAGCACATGGGGCCTGTAGATGCCTTTTGCAGGGCCCTCTTTTAATCTTCCTAAAGTTGCAATTTGCATATTTCTGTAGATGGGCACATCATAGAAGCTGTCATCCTAGATCAGAGCCTGGAGAGAGAGATACAAGTGTCATGCTTAAATCTGCAGAGTAGGAACAAGCCCAGAGAAATCAAGATGATTAAGCAGAGAGTTTCCATACTGGAGATAAACCAGCTGTGTAAAAAATCATGCTTATTGAACAAAAAAGCATTGCACCACCGAAATAACTGCTTTAACTAAGAAGTAAAGAACTGACACCCCAACAGAGCACAGAGAGCCACACAGACAGGAGCTGCATTTCAAACAAGGTCATTGCTGTTGTCCCCACTCTGAGTTAAGTGTCTCTGCTTCACCCTTCCTTACCAAAGTTCTGCTTGATCATCCTTTTGTTTTGTTTTGTTTTGTTTTTTGTACTTCCCTTCTTTGAGAAAATATAAACCAAAATTTTACATAAAACAGGAATTCAGCTTTTGACAATGTTAGCCACTGAAACAACAACAAAAAAGGTTTCTATTATTTCTCATCTCTGTGCTATCCAGTGCAGTAGCCAATAGCCACAGGTGACTATTAAAATTAAAATTAATTCAAATAAAACAAAATTTAACATTAGCTGGTCAGTTGTACTAGCCACATCTCAATTACTCAATAGCCACATGTGGCTAGTGGCTACTGAACTAGGCAGCATGAATGTAGAACATTTTCATCATCATAGTTTTCTAGGTCATGGAAAAATTACAGAACTCAATTTCCAGTGTGCACATTTATTTGCATACCTAGGAGCTTTCTGACCCTGTGCTGAGCTGCCTAACCAGCTTCCTGATTGACCTCCTGATATTTCTGCCAATGTGGACTAAGAGGCCAGGATTCCTCAGGGCCCAGGTGACTCAGGTTATTCAGAAACTATGTTTGGACTAGCAGGCCTCTACTTGATTTGGGATGCAAAATGGGACTTCTCTTCCTAATTGCTAAAATAGCTTTTCAAGGTTCACCTCTCATCGCTGTAAGAGTCTCATTTCCTGAGACTCTTATTTCTTTCCATGACTTATGGTATATTCTGGAGAGAGTGGATTCACACAGAAGAGCTGGCTCTGTGCTGGTTTTCCAGGGGTCAGCCCCCTTGTCAGTGACAAGCCTGCCTATCTACATGATGTACATTATGTCCCACTACTGGTAATAGAAGCTCAGCAATTGATTGACTGTTAGGTTATTTTCAAAGCTCAGTATTCACAATAATCTAACAGACACCCACACAACCACAAGGACAGACAAGGCTCTCATAACCTGCAAAAGACAAGGTGCACATTTCTTCTTTCCATTCCAGCAACAAATTGCCAACCCAGCCAGCACTTAAGTTGGGGTAAAAATTAATTAAAAGAAGAATCTACCAATGTAGATAAAAGAACAGAAAAGCTATTGCAGCTGTCTTCTCCATAACAGAGGCCTGTGATTTGAATTTTAATGTTTCAATCTACTTTCTGCTCTTGTGTTTATTTTATTATTTTTGTCACTATCTCTTATTTGTAGATACAAATTTTTCATATTTAAAAGCTATTTTAAATATAATCTTTAAAAGGAGAAACATTTTTTTTTTAATTGCACAAAATACCAAAGGTGAGATCCACTGATTGGAATGCAAAATGGGACAATATCTCTGGAAGCAATTTTATCCAGATAAATCAATAGCTTTAAAACAATTCAAAACCTTGGACCTAATACCTCTACTTCTAGGAAGCTAGCCTATGAAGGTTTCTGCTGAAGGATGTTTATCACGGTATTATTAATAATGCAAAAAAGCCAAAGAAGAGACCTGAAATGTTTCAAAGATGAAAATGGTTTGATAAACAACATTTTTTTTAGATGGGGTCTCACTCTGTTGCTCAGACTGGGGTGCAGTGCCACGATCTCAGCTCACTGCAAAATCCTTCTCCCAGGTTCAAGCAATGCTCCTGTTTCAGCCTCCCAAGTAGCTGGGTATACAGGCACACCAACCACGCCTCACTATTTTTTTGTATTTTAGTAGAGATGGGGTTTCACCGTGTTGCCTAGGCTGGACTCAAACTCCTGAGCTCAGGCAATCCATCTGTCTCGAACTCCCAAAATGCTGGGATTACAGGCATGAGCCACCACACCTGGCAATAAGCAACATATTTAAACACTAGAATATTATGCAAACATCCCAGGCATGCTTTGGAAAAACTATTAATCCCACAAAAGATGCTTATGTTATTATACAGACTAACAGACCAAGATTCTCCAGGACACTTACTATGTTACATGTCTGAAGTACAATATAATGCCATATATAAAATGTAACCTCAACTCAGGCCCCAGTCTTTTCATCTGGAAAATTCTATTAATTATACTGCCCTTCCCCTTTTTAGGTTTTCTGTAGGAGTTAAATACAATACACTTTGTCAATTGCTTAACACCATGCTCAACACTGGCCGGGGAGATATAAATGTCACCTATTGTACTATGTGCCAAAAAAACAAACAAACAAAAAACCACACAAACAGACACACACACACAAAGACACACACGGAGGGAGAGGAAGTAAAGATTAAGAAGCAGCACATAATGTTACAGTAGGCAATGGCACCACTAGTGATTTTCATATCCTTTTTTATTTTCTTCTTTATACTGCTTACATTTTTCAGTGTATACAATGAGCATGTATTACTTCTGTAACCAGAAGAATGTGGCATAAACCTCACCTTAATATAATAAAACAAAATTACTGGCCAGGAACGGTGTCTCATGCCTGTAATCCTAGCACTTTGGAAGGCTGAGACTAGTAAATCTCTTGAGCTCAAGAATTTGAAACCAGCCTGAGCAATATAGTGAGACCTTGTCTCTGCAAAAAATACAAAAATTAGCCAACCATAGTGGTATACAACTGTAGTCCTAAGTTACTTAGGAGGCTGAGGTGGGAGGGTGGCTTGAGACCAGGAGGTGGCTGCAGTGAGCTGTGATTGCACCACTGCACTCCAGCCTGGGTGAAAAAGCCAGACCCAGTCTTGTACAAAAATAAAAAAAACAAAAAAAACAAAAAAACTTATTACTTAGATCCCACATGCTGTCTTGGAGCCATTGTAGTGTTGCAGGATTCAAGAGACTGGAGAGACCAATGGATGAGACAGGAGGATTTTATTAAAGTGGCCACTGGCCTAGTAGATTCGCATCCAAAAGGCTGAGCCTGGAACAAAGATGGGGCCTGGTTTTTAAGCATGCAGCTGCGTGAAACTCACAGGGTGGGTTTAGCAAGCTTATAGAAGCAGAACAAAGGCAGTTAATCAAACAGTGACAGGTGTATGACTCAAACATGCCTGGTGACCTCTGCTGGGCCGTCCAGCAGGCCCTCAGCAGATGGTTACTATTTTAGGCTTGCTCAGACATGTCTTGTGACCTTCTCAGTGTTGCACAGATGGAAAACAGGAACTTACAAAATCCTTACAAACTTACAGAAATAGTTACAAAAATAGTTATGAGAGCAGAGCAAAGACATACTGGCCTAGGAAAGAATCTCAAAGAGGGAAGCTGATAAGAAGAACTTGTTCTTCTCATCCCTGTTCCTGGAGTCCATTCCTTCTGGGCTCTGCTTGGCCTTGTATATAAAGTTAGCTTAGTCCTAGCGGGGCCTTGGAGTGAGTCAGCCTGGTACAGGCAGGAATTTAGGTTTTTCTCCTTTTAATTTCTGCTTTAGTAGGCCAGGGTTCTGGTTGCCACTGCTGAGAAAGTAAAGTGTGTTCAGGCTGTCCATGGTTCTGGGCTCCCCCGGGTCTCTGAGGAGGGCTGTCCCCTCTATCACAGAGAATATCAGGACACTAGCCTGTTCCTTGTTATACTTACACACTCCTCTCATGTTGTCTGTGGAGTGGAGGCTGCAGGGAGGGTGACATCCTAGTTAGTCCCAAGTGTGAGACTGCCTGAAGCTCACTGTTAACAAGTCCTGCCTTGGAGAAGAAGGAAGGTTGTCTCTGTGAATCTCCCACCTGGGCCAAAGGGAGGCCACTCTCTCCTCTGCCTCTCCCCAACCTTGGTCTTCTGCACTCCTAGTGAACCTCTCTCCCCCTGCCTACAGGCCTGGAATCTCAAGACCATGATGACCTAGTCACCCCTGAATCCAGGGCTTTTCCTTTACAAAGGGGAAACTGAGACCTGGAGCAGGGCTGATGTTCAGCCAGCCCATAAGGGAATAGCCGAATTGGTGGTAAAATACTGAAATAGTTCCAGTGTGGATGGAAAGGAGCCGCTGCCCTGAACATCTCTACCCCGCCGCCTCAGCCCATCCTCCAGGACCCTGGGTCAGCACCAGGAGCATCAAAGTGGCCAGGATTGGCTGAAGCTCATGCTAATGGCTCTGCCAGCCCTTCTCCCCACCAGAGAGGGCAGGGGAGTTCAGGCCATCTGGAGGTAGCACTGTGACTGTATATGCAGTAGTCAAACCTTGTGTGCCACCATCCCTGACTTTGTTGATAAGGACATCAGACTACATCCCTCTGGTACTCAGTGGTAAGCATCTAAAATCTTAAAGAAAAAATTTAAAAAGCTTTCAAAATATAGGACTTAACATATGAGGCTGCACAAACATCTCTTTAGCAGTTGTCCAACTGGTGCTTCTGGTTCTGCCTCCCCAGAGAGTGGATGACCTGGGCCACCCTCCACCACTGCCCTGTAAGGCCATGGGACACACAGCCCATCAGTTCTCTTCACGTGGTCATCCCCCTTTAGATGGGAGAAAATACACCTGCCTCATTTTTGTAACTTCTGTGTGGACATTCCATGACAGAGCTTCACTAAATGTGTGATGAAGAACTGAATGAATGAATGAATGAATGAATGAATGAATGAATGAATATGAGAGCAAATGAATGAATGGTTTAGATCCTGGGCTGGAAGTCTGTGTATGAGGATGGTGGGTAGAAGAGAGTGTGTTTTTCTTGCCTTTAAGTCATTACTTGTCATTTTGGGGCAGGAGCACAGGCTTTGAATGCAGACTGACTGGACTTTAATCCTGGCTTTACTAGTTGTGATTGTGTGACATTGTACATGTTACTTAAACCCTCTGTGCCTGTTTCTTTATCTGTAAAATGGAGATAATAAGATGACAAAGGACTGTGGTAAGAATTAAATGCTTAAAAAAATCACAGTTTGTATTAAGTCCTCAATAGATTGGGTTTAGCATCATGAGTGCACATGTTTCTGGAGCAATGCTCATCTTGGGCTGGATGGTGCCTACACAGAGAAAGACTCTGGCCTCTTCTCACCCACATGTATCTGTCTTATGCCTGGCTCCCATTCCCAGATCCTTGGAAGATCCATATTGCTGAAACGGTGAAGGGTGATGGGCACCTCAGGACAACTAAGTTGCTCCCCAAACATCTTCCCCCTCCCAAACTCTCCTGTGGTCTTTAGCATTTAACAGGAATCTCTGGACACTCCAAGGGGTGATCCTCTCATGGAAGCCCAGTGGGGAGGAGGCTGCGGGAAAGGTCAGGCGCTGTGCACTTCCCTGACAGCTGCAAATGGTTCTGTTTCCAAGCCCACGGGTCACTACAAATCAGGCAAGTTATACGACATAATAATGTGATTCTTTGGTGCCTCAGTCCACACTGGCACTTTAATACTGCTAGAGTGGATTGCATGGTGGTCTATCAAAAGATATGTCTACCTGGAACATGTGAATGTGCCTTTATTTGGAAAACAGTCTGCAGATGTTATTAAATCCAGCACCTCGAGATGAGGGCATCTCATCTTGGATTAGGATGGGCCCTAAATCCAATGGCAAGTATCCTTATAAGAAAAGCGGCAGGTAGGGCACAGTGGCTCACACATATAATCCCACCACCACCACTGAGGAAGGTCAAGTTGGGAGGATCGCTTGAACTCCAGGCGTTCAAGACCTGCTGGGCAACATGGTGAGACACTGTCTCTCCAAAATGTATATAAAATATAATAGCCAGACATGATGGCACCCACCTGCAGTCCCAGCTACCAGCTACTCAGGAGGCTGAGGTGAGACGATAGCTTGAAACTGGGAGGTTGAGGCTTCAGTGAGCTGTGATCATGACACTGCCCTCCAGTCTGGGTGGCCCCTGGCCCCTCCACAACCTGCGCTAGAAGAGCTGGGCCCTGGCTCTGGGCATCATGCAGCCTCTGAGGTGGGGCTGAGTGCCAGTTCCTGCCCTCCTGCAGCTGGGGACCAACACCCTGACTTAGGCGCTGTGGAGGCTTCTGGCCCAAGGGTCCGCACTGCTGGTGGCACTGGCAGGGTCGGAGTTTGCCACAGCTGCTGCTGCGCGCCTTGTGCAGGTTACCACTGCAGCTGAACCTACATCAGAGGCAGGCAGGGCTGGTCCCAGACAGCCTGGGGGTCTCTGAGTGCAGGGCGCTTTCACCCTAGAGTCAGCTCTTTCTTGCCGGAGCCCACGGCGGGGTGTGCAAGCGCCGGGTACAGGGCAACAGCCAGGAAATGGCTGAGCGGCCGGCTCCCGCCCTCCTGCAGCTGGGGTCTGACCACCTGAATTAGCCGGTGGGCGGCGTCTGGCCCTGGGATCCGCCTGGCTGGTGTAGGAGCATGGTCTGGGGTTGCCTCCAAGGCTGCTGCGCGCGCCATGTGCAGCTGGCTGCTGCAGCTGAGCCCATCACCTGACAAGGAGTTTCCCAGACAGCCTCAGGGTCATGGAGTGGACCACTGTCCCAGCCTAGTGTACGCTCTTCTTTTGCCTGCGCCCAGAGTTCCGGGTCGCGGGCACCGGGAACTGTGCAGCCAAGGTGCTTCGGCCGAGGGCAAAGGTTTCTGCCCTGCTGCAGCTGCTGGGCTGAGTGCCTGAATTAGGCGCTGAGGCGGCGTTGTCCCCGGTGTCCTGGCTCTTAGTGGTGCAGGCAAAGTGCCCGGTTGCTCTGCTGCTGCGGCGCCCTTGTACAGGTGGCAGCTGTAGCTGAGTTCTCAATAGACGCCGGCAGGGTTGGTCCTAGAAAGCGTGAGGATCGCGGAGTGCACCGCCCTCCCAGCCTAGGGTCCACTCTTCCTTGGCCCGAGCCCAGAGCCCGGGGTTTCAGGCGCTGGGCCCTGTGCAGCTGCCCAGAATAGGCTGAGCGGCAGGTTCCCGCCCTGGCAAGGGATCCAGCCGTGGTATCCTCACTGCTGTTGGCGGCGGGCAAGGTCAGCGGCGTTTCCACCGCTGCTGCCGGGAGCCACCTGGCGGTGGTAGCTGCAGCTGAGCGCGTGGCGGAGACCGGCAGGGCTGGTCCCAGACACCCTGAGGGTCTCTGCGTGCATCGCCCTACCACCCTAGGTCTGCTCTTCCTTAGCCTGCTCCCAGGACGCGGTGTACGAGCGCTAGACTCTGAGCAGCCTCCAGGATGGGGCTGAGCGGCGGATTCCTGCCCTGCTGCAGCTACAGTCTGAATTAGGCGCCACCGCAGTATCTGACCCTGGAGTACGTGCTACTGGTGGCATGGACAGAGATGAGGGCTGCCACAGCTGCTATGGGGCTGAGCAGCCGATTTCTGCCCCGCTGCAGCGGGCGACCGCTGCAATCCCCAGCGCTATGGGACCGACCACTTGACTTAGATGCCTTGGAGGCATCCGGCCCTAGGGTCTTTGCTGCTGGTGTCTGAGGGCAGGGTCAGGGCTGCCACTACTACTGCTGTGCGCCATGCGCAGGTGCCAGCTGCAGCTGAGTCCCAGGCAGATGCTGTCAGGGCCGGTCTGAGGTTGCCTAAGGGTGGCTGAGTGCACCGCCCTTCCACCCCAGGGTCCGTTATTCCTAGGCCGGCGCCCAAATTGCAGGGTCGTGGACGTTGGACACTGTGCAGCCATGAGGATCTGGTTGGGTGCAGATTCCCGCCCTCCTGCAGCTGAGAGGCCAACCTCCTAACAGGCACCGCAGTGACCTCTGGCTCGGCGGTCCGCGCTGCTGCTGGAGCTGGCAGAGACCAGAGCTGCCACCGCTGCTGCTTCCAGGAGTGTGCAGCTGGCAGTTGCAGCTGAACCCGCAGCGGAGGCTGGAAGGGCTTATTCCGGAAGCCTTGAGGGTCCCCGAATGCACCGCCCTCCCACCCTAAGGTCCAGTCTTCCTTGCCCGCTCCCAGAGAGTGGGATTGCAGGCGCTGAGCACAGTGCAGGCGCTGGGACGGGCTAAGCTGCAAGTTTCCGCCCTCTGGCTGCTGGGGGGCCGACCGCCTGAATTATGCGCCGCGGCGGCTTTTGGTCATGGGGTCCGCACTGCCGGTGGCTTGCACAGGGTCGGGGGCTGCCACAGCTGCTATAGTTCACCGTGTGCACGTGGCAGTCGCCCCTGAGCCCACCGCTGAGGCTGCAGGGCTGGTCCGGTCCCAGACGGCCTGAGGGTCATTTGCCCGCGCCCAGATCCGGGTGGCTGGCATTGGGCACTGTGCAGCCTCCAGGAATCCGCTGAAGGGCAGGTTCCCGCTCTCCTACAGCTGTGGGCCGACTGCCGGATTTTGGTCACTAGGTGGAGTCTGTCTCTAGGGTTTCGAGGCCGCTGGTGTCGGCGGGCGGAGTCCGGATTTGCCACCGCTGCGCGCCATGAGCAGGTAGCAGTTGCAGCGTAGCGTTAGACAGAGGCTGGCAGGGCTGGCCCCAGACGGCCTGAGGGTCAGAGAGTGCAGGGTCCTCCCACCCTAGGTCCGCTCTTTCTTTGCCCTTACCAAGAGCGGGTTGTGCGGGCGCTGGGCTCTGTGCAGCCGCCGAGGCGGAGCTGAGCAGCGGATTTCCGCCCTGCTGCAGCTGGAGGACGATTACCTGAATTAGCCGCTGAGGCGGCATCTGGCCCTGGGTTACTGCTACTGGTGACGCGGGCAGGGTCAGGGTTGGTTGCAGGTGGCAGCTGCTGCTAAACCCATTGCGAGCCTCAGGGTCACCAAGTTCACCGTCCTTTCATCTTTGGCCCGCGCCCAGAGTGAGGACTCGCCTGCGCTGGGGATTGCATAGCTTCTGGGGGGAGGTCAGCGCCCGTTTACGTCCTCCTGCAGCTGCGTGGCCTAAGGTCTTAGGCGCCGCGGCGCTATCTGGCCCTGCTGTCCATGCTGCTGGTGGCGGGGGACAGGGTCGAGGGTTGCCGCTGCTGCTCCCGTGCACCATCGGCAGGTGGCAGTTGCAGCTGAGCCCACAACTGAGGCTGTTGGGGCTGCTCCCAGGTTGTCAGAGGGTCGCCGAGTTCACCGACATGCCACCCTAGGTTACGCTCTTTCTTGGCCCGCACCCAGAGCGCCGGGTTACGAGTCCTGGGCCCTGTGCAGCCACGGGGATGGTGCTGAGTGCAGGTTCCCGTCTTCCTGAGATGCGGGTCGACCACTGGAATTAGCCTCTGTGGTGGTATCTGACCCTAGGGTCCGAGCTGCTGATGGTGTGGGCGGGGTCGAAGTCGCCTCTGTTGCTGTGGCGTGCCATTTGCACTGTCCTCTGGAACAGGCTGGTCTGTGCTGTGTATGGTCAGTGGAATCTTCTCTGGGCATTCTTCACTGATATCTGCTGACATGGCTCATCTTCTCTTTGATTTTGCATGTATTGGTACCCACTGATGAAGTTTCTGGTCACCCACTGCCATTTTCCTCTAGCCTCCAAGACTTCACATTCTGAGGCCAGCATGTCCCACCAGGGGCCTCCCTCCACTGGTCCTGTCAAACCAGGTGTGAGTCCCCCTTCCACCAAGCTTGGAGAGACTGGCTTTTCAGACAGCACTCACAGGCTGAGAGTAAGGGAACTGATCTCTCAGGCACTTCCCCCTGTCCTGCCACTCCGTCATTCCTGGGACACCCTATGTGCACTAGAGAAGTAAGACACCAGCCTACATATTTTCTCATCTTTCTTTAACTGTCTATATTTTCCTATCCATCTGTTTGAGCGAGTCCCAGGAGGATGTTGAGGCTGAATACCTGATCAGAGACACAGGCAGAGCCATAGTCACATCTCCTGGGAACTTTCTTCTTCCTGTGTAGTTAAAAGCTCTTCTCTTCCTCTTCTTCATAGAAATTCCCCTTACACTAAACCTTTGACTAAAACCATCCCCTCAGCTTGATAAAATTTTAGACAGGATTATTTCTGATTCTTGGCTCCTGGCCTCTTTTTTTCTTTAGCATATTTTAGAAATGTTATCATTGTAAATTCTTTCTCTGCCTCTTTGATAAATAAATCTTTTTAAGAGCCCACTTGCCAGTTTTACACTTCAGAAATGTCCATTTCAAGGACCTCAGAGCCATGCCTTTGAAATGTAATCCTCAAGAAAGATAACACCATTATCTCCCAGATTCCATGAAAGAGTAAGAGCCAAATTTTGGTAGGCATATTGCTCTAATTTGTAAAATTACCCTCTGTCATAAAGATAAAAGATAGTTTAATATTCCTTTGGAAAAAGACAACTAGCAAAGACAAGGGGTCGTCTATGATCTCCCCCTCATCCCAGCTCTTAAAATCTCTACTGCTGTTTGTTTGAGTGGAGCCGAGTTCAGACTAAGTTCTGGCCTCTTTGTCCTTTTGCAATAGCCTTCAATAACACCTTTTTATGTGTTTAACTTTGTCTGGTGCAATTGTTTTCTTTGACACTTTCCACCCTAACTAGAACTTCCATTAAAGTCATAGTAGGATTCAAGGCAGCCAAACTTGACTCACATATGTAAAAAAGCTTGTTAGGATTTAGAAACCCATATTCTCTTCAATAAATTATTTCTTCAGACTATTGCCTTATTAAAAGTTTCTAGTTCTTATTTTGGCATCGAAAAGGAGAATACCAATTTTTAAATAAGTCTCTGCTCACTTTTAATTTCTGCTATCACAATTTTATTGCTTTCCATGGCTGAACAACAAGAAGACCAGAACACAATTTTAAATTAAATTTTATTTAATTTTTTACTATTACAGTTTTATTGCTTTGTCTGACTGAAAAGAGAAAACTCAAACAAAGTAGTCTAGTCTATAAAGTGAAGACTAGAACAAAGAATCATGTCTCATTAATACATTTCAGAAAGTTACCCCCATTTAACATCAATGGTGTCATTTAATATTCTTAACTTTCCTATCAAGTAGATGCTATTATTACCTCTATTTTATAGGATATTAAGTCTTATATATTATACATAACCAGCTGAAGGTCATGTAGCATGTAGATATGATAGGCATACAAAGAAACAATGACATTAGAAGCAGAGGAGGGAGAAGGATTAAAAGGCTAAACCTAGGTCGGTTAAGAGAAAAAGAAAAACTAGGAGGAGACAAATTCTTGTTAGAAAAAAAATGATCAAGGCAGAGCAAGACAGTGGCGCAGACCTCTCCAGCTATCATACCCCTATATAAACATCAATATGAACAACTGTCCACATGTGAAATTACCATTACAAGAGCCAACAGAACCTCAATACGTGAACAAGGTTATGAAGCACCTTTAGCCTGTGAAGGTGGGTAAAGCCATGGCTTATGCAGTGAGAGAACCAATACTCTGTGACTGTGATACTCCTCCCTCAGGCCATTATGGTACCATCTGCAGAAACTCCCATAGAGCTTACAGTTTTTACACTGAAAAAAAGCAGGAGGTTGATATTTGTTTTTTCCACTATATTGAGTGCCTTCACAGTAGCCTCACTCCTGTATCAGCCCACAGGGGGCACCATGAGTGCCAAAAGGGATGAACCACCTGAGGCATGTTAAGGACATAAGAGGAGGTGGGGCCAGCAACAGCCACCATGTGAAACATAATACACAGACTACAGGCTTGACGGCCTGACTTGTTCTCCCCCATAGCCAGGGGCTCCCTGTGGATCACCCATGGGCCCATCCAGCAAATGTTGCATCAGTGATGGAGCCATTGGAAGACTTATGTCTAAGGTGGGATTTGGGCTCTCTCTAATGCTAAAATGGAATACGATGATAAGTCCACTCAAAATTTCTTAATAAGCCCACTTAAAAGTAGTCACAAACAAACCCAGACTGAGAAGACTCAAATAAATATCTAAATCATTACTGTGTACACAGATGTATATCTACATATAATAATGATAGCTTAGGAAAAGTTGCCTCTCCAAATGGACAAAACAAGGTGTCAGCAACTGAACTTAAAGACATACAGATGAACGATCTGGCAAGCAAAGAATTCAAAATGGCAGTTTTAAGAAGAGCCTGAACACTGAGAAAGCAGAGACACAATTCAGAAATGTACCAGAGAAATTCAACAAAGAAATCAAAATAATGGGAAAAATCACATGTAAATCCTGGAGCAGCAAAGTTCAATGAACACTTTGAAGATCCAATGGAAGGCATCAACAGAAGAACTGATCAAGCAGAAGAAAGAAACAGTGAGCTCAAAGACAGGCTCTTTGAAAATACATGGTCAGAGTAGAATGAAAAGAAACAAAGTTTATGAGATTTGTGGGACACCAACAAAAGAGCAAATCTACATATCATTGGTGTTAAAGGGGAACTAAGAATGCAAAAGAGATAGTTTATTCAAAGAAATAACAGAAAACTTTTTAAATCTGGAGAAAGATTAAAATGTTTAGGATGGTCAAAGTGCCCAATCATATTTAATCTGAATAAGACAACCAAAGACATATTATAATTAAACTCTCAAAGGTCAAAGGCAAAGAGAAGACCCTGAAAGGACTAAGAAAAAGGAAACAACACATAAGAGAATTCCAATATGCCTGGCAGCAGACTTGTCAGCAGAAACACTACAGGCCAGGAGAGAGTAGGATAATAGATTCAAGTGCTGAATTAAAAAAACTGTCAACCATGAATAAAGTATCCAGCATAGCTATCATTTAGAAATAAAGGAGAGATTGAAACATTCTCAGACAAACAAAAAGCAAAGGAATTCACTGTAATCAAACCAGCCTTACAAGAAATGCTAAATATTGTTCTTTGAACTGAAAGGAAATAGCAGCAATATGTAACACAAAAAATCTGAAGTATAAACCCACAGATAGAAGTGAGGATTCAGACAAATTTGGAATGCTCTAATATGGTAATAATTGGATGTAAACCACTTATATATCCTTAGTAGGAAGGTTAAAATACAATACAAATAAAATAATAATAATTACAATAATTTGTTAAGGAATCACAATATACAAAGATGTAAATTAAGACATCAAAAATGCAAAATGTGAGGGAGTGATGGAGTTAAAGAGTAGAGTGGTTCCTTTCCCCCTTTTCTGAATCAAAATTAAGTTGCTATCTCTTTAAAATAACTTATTGTAACCATAAAATGTTCTTTGCATGCCTTGTGGTAACCACAAAGCAAAAACTTTTAAAAGATACTCTAAAAAATTTTTTTAAAAAAGAGAAACCGAAACACACTGATAGAGTAAATCACTTAATCACAAAGGAAGATAGTGAAATCAATCAATCAATCAAAGTACAAATTAAAAAAAACATGAAAACAAGTAATAATATGGCAGGACCAAGTCCTTGCCTATCAATAATTATCTTGTATGTAAATGGATTATCCCATTTAAGACATATAATGGCTACACTGATTAAAAACAAGACCTAACTATAAACTTTCTACAGGAAATTCACTTCATCTGTAAATACACACATAAATTGAAAGTGATCAGACACAAAAATATATTTTATAAATATGGAAACCGAAAGAAAGCCAGTATAGATATATTTATATCAGATAACATATGCTTCAAGCAAAATCCTACAAAAACAGACAAATACAGCCATTATATAATGATTAAGGGATCAATATCACAAGATAATATAATTGTAAATATATATGCCCTCTATATTGAAGCACCTAAATATACAAAACAAACGTTAATAGATCTAACAGGAGAAACAGCAAGCAATAAAATAATAGTCAGAAACCTTAACATTCCACTTTCAGCAATAAACAGATTATCAAGACAGAAAATCAACAAAGAAACATCATATTTAAACTGAACTCTAGACCAAATAACTTAGCAGTCATTTACAGAACATGTTATCCAACAATTGCATAATTCACAGTCTTCTCTACTGCGCATGGAACATTTTCCATGATAGATCATATATTAGGCACAAAATGAGCCTTAGCAAATTCAAAAAAAATCAAAATTATATCACATATTTTCTGACAATATAGAATAAAACTAGAAATAAACAACAAGAACTTCAGAAATTGTGCAAATACATACAAATTAAACAACGTGTCCCTAAACAAACAATGGGTTAAAAAATAAATTTTGTTTCATTTTAAAAATTCTTAAGACAAATGAAAATGAAATCAGAACATATAAAAACTTATGAAATACAGCAGAAAAAGTCCTCAGAGGGAAGTTTGTAGAAATAAATTTCTATATAAAAAAAGAAAACTCTCATTAATAATTTAAGAATGCATTTCAAGGAATTATAGAAATGTGAACAAACTTAGCCCCAAATTGGTAAAAGAATATAGATAATGAAGACCAGAGCACAAATAAACAAAATGGAGACAAAAATATGAAAGATCAATGAAATGAAAAGTTATTTTTTGAAAAGATAAACAATTGATATATCTTTAGTCAGATTAAGAAAAAAGGGAGAAGATTCACATAAATAAAATCAGAGATGAAAAAAGACATTAAAATGGTTACTACAGGAATACAAAGAATCATGAGAAAGTACTAAAATTATATGCCAATAAATTAGAAAACCTAGAAGAAAACCTGGGGAACATAGTGAGACCCAGTCTTTACAAAAATAAAAATAAAAATTATGCAGGTGTAGTGGTGTGCACTTGTAGTCCCAACAACTTGGGAGGCTGGAGCAGGAGGATCACTTAAGACCAGGAATTTGAGGCTGCAGTGAGCTATGATTGCACCACTGTACTCCAGCCTGAGTGACAGAGAAAGCCCTGTCTCTAAACCAAAAATATTTAAGAAGAAGAAGAAAGAAGAACAAGAAGAAGAAGGAGAAGAAGGAGAAGAAGAAGGAGAAGAAGAAGAAGAAGAAGAAGAAGAAAGAAGAAGAAGAAGAAGAAGAAGAAGAAAAGAGAAAGAAAAGAAAGAAAGAAAGAAAGAGAAAAAGAAAGAAAGAGAAAGACAAGAAAGAAAGGAAAAGGAAGAAAAGAGAGAGGGAGGGAGGAAGGAAGGAAGGGACGGAAGGAGAAGAAAATAAAAATTGAGGATCCAATGCTTATACTGCTGAATTCTTCAAAACATTTAAAGAGGAACTTATACTAATTATTTACAAACTGTTCCAAAAAAAGTGAAAAGGAGGAAACTCTTCCAAACTCATTCTGTGAAGACAGAATTACCTTATTCCAAAATGCGACAAGAACAGTGAAAAACTAAACTACAGGCCAATATCAGTGATGAACATAAATGCAAAAATTCAAAACCAGCAATGCTAGCAATCATAATTTGAAAGCACATTAAAAAGATGATTCACCATAATCAGGTTGTATTTGTTCCAGGGAGGCAAGGAGGGCTTATGATATATAAATCAATAAATGTGATACACCACATTCGATAAGGTAAGATAAAAATCATATAATCATTTAAATACATACAGAAAAAGCATTTGACAAAATTCAATGTTTTTTGTAAACATAAGATCTCTTAACAAATCAGTTATAAAAAGAATATAACTCAATAAAATAAAGGCCATATATGATAACCCACAGCCAACATGATACTGAATAAGGAAAAATTGAAAACTGTGTCTCTAAGATCTAGAACAAGACAAGGATGTTCACTTTAATAACTTCTCTTCAACATAGCACTGGAAGTCCTAGCTAGAGCAATTAGAAAAGAGAAAGAAAAGATATCCAAATTGAAAAACAAAAAGAAAGTCAAATTGTCCCTGTTTGCACATGACATGATCTTATGTATAAAAAACCCTATACTGAAAAACAGAAATAGTAAATGAATACAGTAAAGTTTTAGAATACAAAATCAGCATAGAAAAATCAGGTGCATTTCTATACCCAACAGCATACTATCTGAAAAAGGAATCCCCATTGAAAACAGCTATAAAAAAATAAAATGCCTGGCAAAATAAAGACGTCTAAAATGAAAACTATAAAACATTGATAAAAATCAATTGAAAAGATACAAAGACAAGGTTATCCCATTTTTTGAATGAGAAGTGTTAATACTGTTAAAATGACCATCATACTCAAATCAATCAATAGGTCCAATACAATCTCTAACCAATTTCCAATGTAATTCTTCACGTTCTGCGGATGTTAAAAAGATTTTTAAAACCGTTTTTTTGGTTCTGCAGGCGAAGGCTGTGGCCGCGCTCCCGCCGGCCAGTTCCCAGCAGCAGCTCATCGCCCCTGCTCCGCGCCTTCGCTCCAGGCCCGCACGGTCGCAGCCCCGCGGGGATCAGCACTGAGCCGGTCCCGCCGCCGCCCCAGTGTCCGGGCTGCTGCTGCGGGAAGCCAATCGCCCAGCGCTTGGAGGAGGGCGACGAGGCCTTCCGCGCGAGCGAGTACCAGAAAGCAGTCGGGCTCTTCCGCTCCATGCTGGCCCGGCTGGCGCAGCCCGACCGCGGCCGGTGCCTGAGGCTGGGGGACGCTCTGACCCGCGCCGGCCGCCTCCCGGTGGCCCTGGGCGCGTTCCGTGTAGCCGGGAGGCTGGAGGCGCTGCGGCCGGAGGAGCTGGGGTAGCTGGCGGGCGGCCTGGTGTGTCCCGGCCTGCGCGAACGGCCACTGTTGGCGAGGAGGCCGGGCGGCGAGCTCAGGGCTAGGGAGAGCCGGCCCTGGCGCCCGGCGCGCCCCGCGACCTGCTTGGCTGCACGCGGCTGCTGCACAAGCCGGTGACACTGCCCTGCGGGCTCACGGTCTGTGAGCGCTGCGTGGAGCTGGGGCCCGCGCGGCCACAGGCGCGGGCGCGTGAACGTGGTGCTGAGCCGCCTGCTGGAGAGGTGCTTCCCGGCCGAGTGCCCGGTGCGCAGGCTGGAGGGTCAGGCGCGGAGCCTGCAGCGCCAGCAGCAGCCCGAGGCCGCACTGCTCAGGTGCGACCAGGCCCTGGAGCTGTGACTTGGCTGTGGGGCTGGCCCGCCTCCCTGACCCCTGTCAAGCCCAGCGGCTGGAGCTAACCCGTGGGCCTGGGCTTTCGAGCGCTTTGTCCAGGCGTAGGGGGTCACTTCGCTTACTAATGATGGGAAGGTGAAAGGTGGGGGAGGCCGCTCCCTGCAGTCAGGGTGGCAGGTGTCAGAGGCCACATGAAACCCACTGGTTTTGTCTTTTCTAGGATGCTGATAAGTTTCCCGCGGCCCCCGGAGCAGCTCTGTAAGGCCCTCAGTTGCCTTTCGTTCCCTTCTGCTCTATTGAGGAGTGGGAGGATGACAAAGTGTTTTTGCTCAACCCGAAGGAAAATGCACATGGAAGGACACACCAGGTTATTATTTGAGTAGCCCAAGCAAGAGACCAGCGGTCTGCTTCAGCCATGAGACCACCTCAGGCCAAAATAGCCTTGTGGTTGTTTTACTTCTTTTCACCAAATGGGTCTTTTTGGGGTTGGTGGCGTGTCCCATGTAACGATTATCTCTTGGTTCCCCTTTCTCATTCACACCCGGGAGCTGAGGTGGGGTAGGGGAGTGGTGGTGGGGGGGGGGGGCGGAAGGGGAGTGGCCACCTGCACCAGGTGTGAGAGAAGCCACATCTGAGACCAGCCCCTCTGTCCTCCTGCCTCCGCATTCAGCGTCCCTGCAGGAGGCAGAAGGGGTGAAAAGTAGCCTCGATGTGAAAGTGCTTGTGTGTCCCTGAGGGGGAAAGCAAGTCACAGTCAGGGCACTGGTTCCTGTCATTGGGTGCAGCACAAAGAAGGACCCCAGGACAGGCGGTGCAGACGGGAGCACAGAGAGGGTGGGTGCTACTGGGGTGCACAGGCAGCTTGAGGAGGATGGAGATGGCAAACTTCCCTTTGTCACACCAAGTCCACGTTCAGGGCCGGAGGACCACCAGATCCCCAGAGCCTCCGGTGCTTCCGAGGCAGAGGAGAGGCAAGGCCGGTGGCCCCTGGCGTCCAGGGACCTGGCAGCCACCACTGAGGCCCACCTGCTTGTCCCTCAGCTGGGTGCTCACTGGCAGCCACACTCCAGGTCTCTGGGCTCTGCCCAGGACGTGTGTTTGGGCTTCTCTCCCCAGCAGAAGTCATCAGCGTACCCTCTGCATCCCACGGATTTGCTTTGTTTCTGAGGGAATAATTAAGGAATGTTAGTATGATATCAGAAAATAGCTAATTATGGTGAAGAGCTAACAGGGCAATCTGGGAAGTTGTGGAGCTCTAGTTAGTGATGACAGAAGAGGAACATATTTGACTGTTTTATGCTACACCCAGGTTCTCAGGAGGTGGCCAGGGAGGAGACTTGGCACTGTGCCATGCTCAGAGCCCCTGGTTCCAGGGACTGTTTCCCTGTGGGAGTTTGGATGAGAGGCAGTTGGCTGGGAAGCTCAGGATGAAGTGAGGAAGGAGAACGACTTGAGGTGCTTGGGTTGGAAAGATCTAGTACCCCAGGAGGGACTGGCTGTGGCCTGCACACACCCCAAACTCACACACTCTGTCATGCTCACACAGACGCACACACACACACTCATAGGTCCAAGCTCACACACCACGCTCACATGGCTTATTCACACACTCACATTAACACACATACGCACTTATATTTACACATCCACACGCAGTTATATTCCACATACACACTCATACTGCCAAGTTCAAACACCACCATCACACATTTCTTCACAAACATTCACACAGTAACTCACATACACACTCTCACACATGTACCCACTCACCTACCCACTCTCCATTACACACATTTACCTGTCCGTTCTCACACACATGCACAAACACAAAGCCAAATTAGAGCCATTTTCCTGGTCCCACACACAAAAATGATACCTCAGTTTCTTGGTCTTGACCACAATTGGGCGCATGATTCCATCCAAACACAAGGTGGGGCGAGAATGAAATCCTATCACGTCCTCAGGCCATGGAGAAAAAAAAAAAAAACTATGTTAGGCCTCTCTAATGCCTCCCACAAATGAGCAGGAGGGATTGAAACAGAAAAGGGGTTCCTCCTGACATGTGGCATTGATGGAGCCCGGTTCTGCCTCATGCCAAGCCCTGCCTTGCCCCTCGATGATGGAAAATGGTTGTGTGTTTTGTTTCCTAGCCTCCATCTCTGTCTTGGTACAGAGTAGAGACTTGAGTCTCAGTTCCAAAGACAGGAGTCCCGCTGAGCTGAACCGCCCACTGACAGATGAAGTCTTGCCATCTGCTGACCAAGTTCCCCAAGGCCCCTTGAGACTCAATTTCTGAAGAGGGTCTGCTCAGAATTCCCTGTCCCCATGATCTGCCCAGCTGTCGGGACACTGGTGAGCCTGCTCTGTGGGGAGTCCCTTTTCAGCTCAGCCAGCAAGTGGCTCTTCTCTATAAAGAGGCAGGGGATGAACCTCCTCTCTAGTTTTAGCAGCAGAGGCCATGAGACCCATGGCAGAGGCCGGAGCTGTGCAGGCTGTAGGAGGTACCACGTCAGGGATTTCAAATGGAGGAAGGTACTTTCCAGAGAGTACTGCAGGGAACCAAGCCATATCCACCGTAGCTGCAATAGAAACTCTGAGGCTCAGCTTAAACTCAATCCTAGAAATGATGTCCCAGCACAAGCTTTGCAGGATAAGCAAAATCTAGAGAAGAGAAAATGCAGACCCAGGCAATGATAAGCATAAGTCATCTGGACAGCACGGAGCAGATACAGTGCCTTCTCCACGTGCGGTGAATGAGGTTCTCATGTCTGTTAGTGTGTGGAATTGAACATCAATATCAGAATCATTCTGTGTTACCTACAGCTGGTTTTATGTTGTTATGCCTGTCACCTGATGAATGTGTATCTTTAGCCAACCCTTTCACCCCAAAGCTCCTGCCCCAACCCCTCCTGCTGGAAGTGCCCATCTCTGGTCTCAGCAGGAGGCTGTTCTTCCCAGCCTGTGGGGTGGCCTTGCAGGCTGTAACTCTCTACAAGAAATAAAGTCTTCTCTCCTTTTCCAAATTTCGATATTTGCTTAATCCTTAGCTTCTATTTTTTCAAGCTTTTAAACTGCTTTTAGGTCATGGCCTCTTCTCTGTGGGGTCTGGAGGCTGACAGATGTCCAGCAGGAAAGAGCTGCTAACTAACTCCAGTAGCGCTGCTCTTCTGCCTAACGGAGGTGTTTAAATGTTGATTTTGGCAAAATCTATGAGCAGGTTGCTCCCCCTCTCCCGAGATCTCTCACAATACTTTGTAAAACCCAATTTAGTGCATCGTCTGTGAGAGCAGCTTTTACTGGTTCTGCAGCGATCTTCCTTACTCATAATCTATTGAAATATTGTAAAGTGATGCAGATTTGTGGCATGTGAGGAGAGCATGTAGACACACACTCCGCTGTGATTCAAAGTGCCCTGACACCTTCCTCTCCCCTACAGGCTGTGATAGGAGGGTGCTCTGGGTCACTGAGGAAGGGGAGTCATAAAGGAGCAGAGGCCCCATGTCGTGAGTGCCATCTGACCTTGAGTGTGGCCTCTTGTTCTAGCCCATAGGCCCACCATGGTCTGACTAAATGCTGGCACTGCTCATACATCCACTTTTAAAAATTGAGTTGAACATGAGAACATGATCATTCATATTTTATCCATTTGCATGTATTCAATAACATCCTTTCCCTGTTCTCGTCTCTGCTTTACTGCCTTTTTCTTTAAAGAATGAATGTTCCCATGTTTTATATCCACAGAATTTCTGGTTTTTCCCTTTGGAGCCCAAGAAGCAAGGGCAGAATGAGGAACATGATGTTTCTTACAGTTACTCATGAGGCCGCAGCACAGAAACTGCAAGAAATGTCAGTCATAAAGTGTCCCAGTGCATTTGAAATTGATGATTATTAAAATCCTTCTTTATCTATAGGGGATCCAAAAAATTAAACAACTCATAATTTAAACACAGTTGCCAGGTAGCCTGAGTCAAAAATCAGGAGAGGCTCTGTGGTCTGAAGTCTCCTAGTGCTCACCTTGATGAGGGTCTAGTTGCCTAATGGGTTGGTGTAATGATGTCATTCAACACAAGCAAAACACAACTCCCTTGGAGTTGTTCAAAAAATCAGGAAATAGAAAAAAAATAAGGGAGAATAAAATATTGACAGGAGAGAAAAATGAAGAGTTACTTGGAGATTTGAAGGAGGTGAAATGGGCAAAAAGTAAATTTAGCAATTAGAATTTAAAGTCAGTGGATAATTAAGTTGAATAATTTATTCTTATGTCCATGTATTTTGGTTTTAAAGTTTTGATTAATACGCATTCAACACTGATTTCTAACAAATTAGAACATTTCCACGTTGTCTATTTTTACCAGTGAGCTTGTAATAAAGATCTGCTAGTAATTTTAGTACACCATAACCTTTCAAAAGAAGCCCATAGAATAAACTAATTTTTAAAGAGTCACATTTTATTCAATGTCTATTTATACATGTTACTAGCAATAAACTCTTTTATCTTTAATTTTGAGAAGCTTTACAAATACAGAAAAGTAGAATGACTAATACAGCCGGTAGCCAGGACTCAGATTGGAAAAATAGGTCTAATCAGTTGTTACGCTGTGTTTATGTCATACATTTCACTTATTTTTATCAAATAAAAATTAGAATTTATAAAATGTTGATTAAAAGGAAAACATTCTGAGTAAAGTCTAGTCCCATGTTTCTTCCTCCAAATCTCTTTGTTCTACATTAACAGGTAAGGAGAAGTGTGGATGGGGAGGCTGGAAAAGGGGCATCCTTCCCCATGTGGTCCCCAGAGCCACCTTCTCCAAGCAGGACTTGGGGAACATCCTTCTCCATCCAGGACCCAGGGGGCATCCTCTCTCCACCCAGGACCTGAGGGGTGTCCTCCACCCAGGACTTGGGAGGTGTCTTATCTACCCAGGACTTGAAGGGGATCCTATTCCATTCAGGAGTGGGGGAAATTCTTCTTCATCTGGACTTGGGGGGCATCCTTCCCCATTTAGGACTTTGGGGGCATCCTTCTCCATTTAGGACTTGGGGGGCATCCTTCTCCATTTAGGACTGGGGGGGCATCCTTCTTCATCCAGGACTAGGGGGTTATCCTTCTTCATTCAGGACTGGGGGTTGTCCTTCTCCATGTAGAACTAGGGGCATCCTTCTCCATTCAGGAATTGGGGAGCATCCCTCTCCATCCAGGACTTGGGGGGACATCTTTTTCCATCCAGTAACTAGGGGGCATCCTTCTCCATCCAGATCTGAGGGGGGCATCCTCCTCCACTCAGGAATTGGGGGCATCCTTTTCCATCCAGGACTTGGAGTCCATCCAGGACTTGGAGGACTGTCTTTCTCCACCCAGGACTCGGGGGACATCATTTTCCATCCAGTAACTAGGGGGTATCCTTCTCCATCAAGGACTAGGGGGCATCCTTCTCCATCCAGGACTGGGGGGCATCCTTCTCCATTACAGAATTGGGGGGCATCCTTCTCTATCCCGGAATTGGGGTCATCCTTCTCCATCCAGGACTTGGGGGACATCCTTTATCATCCAGTAACTAGGGGGCATCCATCTCCATCCAGGACTGAGGGGGGCATCCTTCTCCATCTGGGACTAGGGGGCATCCTTCTCCATCTAGGACCTAAGGGGTGTCCTTTTCTGTGCTTCCTTGGATGGCAGCCTTTCCTGTGCAGTCATTCGGAAAGTCAGGCTGACACATGTTGTTGTCTTGAACTCTGGGGGGAATCCCTTCATGTTTATAGTGATTTACCATTAAATCACTGTGCCGTTTTTTCCTAAAATATATGGGGCGTGTTTTTTGTTTTGAGTTATGTTAGTCCTTTGGTCCCTAGCTCCAGTTTTTTGTAATTTCTTTTGCAACCTAATATGCGTCCCATTTGGTAAGTATTACATATACTAGAAAGTGATGTATATTCAGCATTTGTTGTGATTTTAAAACCTTTTATAAACACATAACATCTTTGTCTATTTCCCGTTTAAATTCAGAAGTATGGGTTCCAGCGTCCCTCTCTAGACCTGCTCTATACTGTTAGTTTCTTTGTATGTCCTGGAGGCGAGGCCAGCGTTGGACTTGACGTTGCTTCACCTACTTGGTTCTATTGTCCATCCACGTGCAGTGTCTATCCTGTTGTTTATTATTTCTTCCTTAAATTTTATTTGAACTAAAATTAATTTTGTGATAGCAGCTTGCTTTCTGTGAATATTTACTTAAAATTTTTATAAAATTTTTATTTTTTTATTTCTTTAATTTGAAAGTGCTACTTTGTTATTGATAATTTTGTATTTTAATATATGAGGTTAATCCCTCTATGTTTGGTAGGAAAAAGTGATATATTTGAAATTATTTCTATCATTTGATTTTGGATTTTGTATTTGCAAAGCTTCATCCTCAATTCTCTTTTCCTTTTTTCAGATTTCTTTTCTTTTCTCCTTTTTTTGGGGGGGACAGAGTTTTGCTCTTATTGCCCAGGCTGGAGTGCAATGGGGAGATCTCGGCTCACCACAACCTCCGCCTCTCGGGTTCAAGTGATTCTTCTGCCACAGCCTCCGAGTAACAGGGATTACAGGCATGGGCCACCATACCCGGCTAATTTTGTATTTTTAGTACAGACAGAGTTTCTCCATGTTGGTCAGGCTGGTCTCAAACTTCCGACCTCAGGTGATCCACCCACCTTGGCCTCCCAAAGTGCTGGGATTACAGGCATGAGCCACCACGCCCGGACTTCCAGATTTATTTTCAATCAACATTTCATTTTCCACTTCCTTCCTATGCTGGCTTGTAGGTTTTCCAGGCTATTTACCTTTATTTAGTGTCAAAAATTCTTTTGGGAACTTTTGAGTTGTCAACCGATAGTTGTAAGCATATTGGATATTGCTGTTTTTCTCCTGGTGCTCTGGTTACAATCTCTCCTATTAATACCTGTAGTCTTATTGTTGTAGTTATTTTTTCTATTGATTTCTGAGATATAATAATTAGAATTGTCAAATTGTGGATTTATGCATTTATCCTTTTAATTCAATAACTTTTGCTTCATGTATTTTGCTGTTTTTCTTAGGTGCGTGCATGCTTATGCTTATTAGGTTTTCTAAGCAAATAGGCTTATTGGTATAAAACATCCTTCTTTATCCCTGGTGATGCTTGTCTGTCTTGTAGTGTGTCTTATCTGCCATTAATACACTGGCTGCAGTTTTTGATAACAAAGATTGCATAGTGTGTATTTGTCCATCTTTTCAGTTTGAATCTATTTATATCTTTATCTCATAAGTGTATTTCTTTTTAAAAGTGTATATTGAGGTTTTCTTTTTACCTGCTTTGACAGTCTCTGTTCCACCTTTGTGATCTTCTTCTGGATTATTGCAGTTTTGTTTTGTTTGTTTGTTTTATGGGGTTTTCTTTTTTTTTTTTTAGTATGGATTTTGTACCCTGTTTTTTTTTTTAACTATGACTTTGTCTCATTTATTTACTTTTGGTGAGTTGTTCAGAAATTAAAATTAAATAATGTATATTAAATATCATAACAGTATATGTAAAATATAAATACCTTACCTTACCATCCTCTCATCTTTTGTGCCATGTTGTCATAGATTTTTCTTTTGTACATGTTGTAATTCCTGGAGGATGTCATTAAAACCGTAATTTCCCCCTCCACATATTTACGATTTTTGGCACACTTTCATCTTTTCTGTGAACTAGAATTTCCAATTATTATTTTTCTTCATCCTGAACAAGTTTCTTTTGCATTTATTGTGGTTTGGGTGTGATGGCAACACAGTCTCACAGACTTTCTTTAACTGAAAATGTACTTTTCTCAACTTCAGTTCTGAAGGCTGCTTCAGCAGGTTCAGAATTCTAGGGACGCTTTTGACTTTGAACAGCATCTCTGGGTACCATCTAACATATTATTATATCCAGTTGTGTGAAATCTGTCATCGGCCATAGAACCCTTTCACAGTCTTCAGAGACATGGAGAAGTAGCAGTGCTAGTAACAGTACTAGTAAAACCAGGTTAAGCCCTAAAATAATTAAGAAGCCATTGCATGCACACACGTGGACGTTTGACTTCAGCTAAAATGCTTTCAAATGTACTATTTTAACTTTATACAAGGTCATAACACAAATTAAAATTTTAAAAATACTTTCACTTTACATATGTGAAAACTGCAGCTCAAAGAATTTAAAATACGTGACTGAAATCCCATAACTAGGTAAAGATGGTCAAATCTGGAGCCCGCATGTCTTGGTCCCCCCATGCCCTGTTTCAGAGAGTGCGAGGCTTCACCAGGAAGCTCTTTCAGCTCAAGGATTAGCTCTGGGGAAGTGCAGCAGGCAGGCCTGCTTTGCAACCTTTTTTCCAGCGGAAATCCAATGTTTGTTCACGTTTCTAGTTCTTTTTGTTTTGTTTTGTTTCTGACCAGTATGGCTCTGGGAGTTATTTACAAAATTTAATTTTAAAAGAGACAGTCCCCATCATTAGGGTTCCTTGGAAACTTATGAAAAAAATAAATAAATACTGGTAGATGAGAAACTTCTGAAAAATTGTTAGTTATATGTGTAATATATCTAATTGTAACTAAAGAAACATGTATTACAGTAATAATTTAATTTATTATTGTCATTTTCTTGCCGGATTTGAGGGCATTTTTTTAAGCTCTCCACATGTGGTTTACCGTGGACCAAACACTGGCAGCTTCAGGCTTACAATATGCTGACAAATCCTTCTTAGTTCGTTCACTTTGAAGAATATGAGCATGCACTGCTCATGTGCCTGGCAAGCATGCAACCTACTCAGGAGAAGGACAGTGGCCACTCAGGTCATCAGGTCAACTTGTGACGAGGCCATCAAGAGGCTGCACCTGTGCTCCAGAAAATGAAATTCCCACTATCAACCTATTTTCCATTTCCACCCAATGGCCCGCCCCTGCTCCAAAGCCATGTCTCCACCTCTTAGGAATGCTTGATTTTCAGTATTGCTGAACAGGGGTCAAAGAAAACAAACTGAACAAAGAAACAAATGAAGCCTTTAACCCGGGAGCAAAGACACAGCACCTCCCCACTCCTCAACAGCCCCAGAGCTGCACAGCTGCTGCCAGAGCCTGAGCACAGGCCTGAGCTCTGGCCCATGGATCTCACCAATGCATTTCTTCCCTCTGTGCCAAAAAAAGTATCCATAAATGGGATTCATTTACTTGGGACATAAAATAATGTATACCTATAGTTTTCTCCCAGAACTGTGTAAACCGGCATGCTGTCTGCCACAATACAGTCCTCACCCTGCATCAGGAGCTCAGATGGGGGAAGCCAGCAGGGCTGGAGGCCTGAGAGTCACAGGTGCTTGGAGGGGAGAGAAAAGCACCACAGAGAGCCAGGCCCTGCCTACAAGTCACACTTTTAGGGGTCTAGTGGTCTGGGCAGGCTGGGAGATGCGCTCTAAAGGAAAGGCAAGAAATATTGCCCCACGTCTCCCACCACCAAACAGAAAGTGCAGGTGGTCAGCCCCAGGGCTCACCTGCCCTTTGCCAGGGTCATGAGTCAGGCCCAGGCTGTGCCCTCCACACAATCCTCAAGGAGAGTTCCTGCCAGGCTGGGATGACTGCACCAGGACCTGATGCCCTGGGAAGGACAGGGTTGCATTTAACAGAAACAGCCAAACCTGAAGGGATGAGCTTGCTTTCCCCCGGGGCCATCGGATGGTTTATAGAAAGTTCTGCCCATCAAGACAAGACCTCACATGACACCATCAGAGGAACTGATTTCACGCCACAGAGGGAGGAAGAGGGCACATGCCATAGGTCCGCTGGTCACAGCACACACATGCTCCTAGGAGCTTCAGACCCAGTAGTGTGGCTCAGGTGCCAGGTCAGGATGTGGGAGGACACAGTGTCTGCATGAATCTGTCACCTTTGCTAGCTGCCTTGTCCCACTAGGTAGAAGATGTGGCAATGAGAGCACGGCAGTAAGAAGCCCAGTGTCCCCCAACCTTCCACATCACACCCAGGACCTCTGAGGTGCATCTATATCTACATATCTAGGTTCTGAAAAACAGGAGGCCCTGGTTTCCACACCTGTGGGGCTTCTAGCCAGGGCAGGGCCAGGTTCTCTGAAAAAACAAGCTCTGGGTGCCGCTTTGTCCTCAGGCTGCTCCTCCATGGGACCTGCGGGCAGAAAAATGGGTACCACCTGGACCATGGTGTCAGCAAGAGCAGGGCTGTGCTGCCTGGGGAAGGAGGGGCTCCACGCAAGTACCTCCCGGTACACAGCATTTGATGGCATGTGGACAAGTGCGGGAGCCCTAGACCAAAGACTCTGAGGTGAGCAAGGCTGAGGGCCCCTTAGGGGTGAGGGCCTGGGTTACACCACCAGGGGGTCACCAGGACCCTCAGCAGAAGGTGGAGGGGGTGGTGATCATTACCTGTGTGACCCTGAGATGGGTGGCAGCCGCAGAACCTAGGGTTCATTGAACCCCCCTTTTGTAACTAGTGCCCAGAAAAAGGCCTAGAATTTAATAAAAACAAGGCCCCTGGCAGTGCAGTGCTGGATGGGGCACACCCGAACCTCCCCCAGGGCCTTGACTGTGAGCTTTGATTGTAGACACACTTATGCCACGGCCCCTTCATACTGCTCCCTTCACCTCTGAAAAATCAGACAGGATGTTTCTGTCCCTGGAAACGTGAATGCCCTTCGTGTGTTTTTTACTTTGACTAGAAACACAACTGCAACCGAAATATATGCAGAGACCTCGTGTGCTCCCAAGGTTTCCAGGCATCTCTGAGAGTTTGCTTCTCAGTTCCCAGAAGGTGTGACAGCTCCAAAGCATGTGCTGCTGGTTTCTCATCTCAATATATTTCAGTTCCCTGTGGACAGCATGTTTCTAACCCCCTTGCACACTCTTGGATCAGATTTTTGAAAAAGCCAAGGGTGGGAGGCAGAATGATGTGGAATGGGCAAAAACCATGAGTAAAGGCTGGCCTCACCCCAGGAGGAGATAGAATGCATTAGCCCAGTGACAGTGCCAGGAAACCCATGCAGCAGCCTAGGGAAAGTCAGGGAATGGAGCTGGGGCTTTGGCTGTTGCCCTCCCAGAGTTAGACTCAGCCAGGTGAACAGCTGATTCTCCTCCACAGAATCCTTTAGCTGGCACAAAACATGCAATTCACAGCGAGAGAAAGACCACTCATGTCCACCCCCTGTAGCCTCCACACACCTGAGCCCGTACCTGACATATCCCAGAACAAGACTCCACAGCTATGCATCTGTTCTCTCCAGGGCATTTTATGATGAGAAAGGGATTTACTTAACATGATGAAAATAGAAGAGGAAATGACCTTGACAAGTACGTAGTTCCACACCCACCATCCAGGGCCTAGGAATAGTGCTCAGCCAGGGCCCGGCCTTTCTAGGGCTCTGGGAAGCTGCAGTGGAGGTGGGGTTGGGACAAGCAAGAGTGGCCATTTGCAGGCAGTGTGGGCACCAGGCCATCTGCAGGGGAAAAGCCCAGTGGGAGGATGAGACAACAGCAGAAACCTGGCAGGGGCTATGCACCCCCTCACCGTGGGAAGGGGATACCCTCCCAGGTGGAACCACTGTTTATGTTGAAATCACTCAAGTCCATCACCAGGAAACACAAAGAGGATTGTCTTGCCAGAGATTAGTGATCTGGGACTTAAACAAAATGCCACTCAGCAAATGAGAGGATTCTTAGTTCCACAGGCCTCATGTCTATAGTTGCAGTAAGCAAGACTGAACTCAGCCATGCTCACCTGCAGACACTGAGATGCTTGCTAGGAGGCTGTGGGGTGGAATACAAGACACGAGGGCTGACAAGGATGGGAAGAGCATCCCTTTCCTGGCTAGGGGCCTTGGCCAATTCAAAAATAGATAACACGGGGTCTCAGAGCTCCTGAGGCAAGAGCTACATAGGCATTCAGAGATACCTGGATGATGGCATTGTCTTCAGCAGAACCTTGAAAAAGCCCCAGGGACTCCCAGGCAACTTAGCTTAAATCTCTCTCGAGTAGAGCTGGTCTTTGGGATCTCCATCAAGTGGGTGATGCCTTTACCACCATGATAGCACATTATAAAGCCTTGCTAGCAGCAGGGACAGGCCTGATGTCACTGATCCTGAGGCAAGCATCTTATAAACCCATATAATTTAATTTTGTGTAGGCTCAAGCTCATCACTGAGATCATCCTTTGTATGACGATCCATGAGGCTACCGTGAACAGCATGGATGGACCCAGGCCATGGAGGGGCCCTCTTCATCCTGGATGAGGAGCCCACAGTGGCCATTGCCCCTAAGTCAGAATAAAATCAAGACAAAAGCAATCAGAAGACCCATACACCATGAGGCTGAGCCATTTTCCAAAGATGTCAAAATAGGAAAATAAAATGGAAGAAAACCCAGAATCCCATCCCCTGACTTGCTCCAGAGGCCTCCCCAACTCCAGGCCACCAGGAGCAGGGGCCCTGCAGAGGAACTCTCCCTGGGTAGAAATTCGCTGGTTTTTGCCTTCCACCAGATGTTGGCAACTTCAATTTCATCTTTTTTGGCATTAGAGCTAACGTTAAAATGACTCAGGTCAAAAAAGAGTGATGTGCTGCAGCCCTGACAATGCTCCCAGTGAGAATTTGTGCAAAACTCTTCCCTGGATCTACAAAACCAGGTCCAGGCAGGGTGTTGGGGCTGTGATGACTGCATCTCTGCCTCCTCCTCTCTGCAGTGCGGCCTCTTCACAGGCAGAGCTGTCATTCCTCTTCAGCTTCTCACCAGCCCAGGATGCAGGGAAGAAGTAGCTTACCAGCACAGTCTTGGAATATTTTTACTTTACCAGCTGGGCTCCTATGAACAATGTGTCCAGCTATAGGTAAACAATGTGTGCAAATAATGTGAGAGTGACAGCACCATGTCAGGACCATGTGAGAAGCTGGCCAGAGGCACAAGCAGCAGATGGAATGCTGATGGGGGTGACCAAAATACAGTATGGGGCAGCTGCATGCCATGATCAATCTGCAGGGGTAGGGGAAAAAATAACTCTGGGCCTGGCTAACATTTGCGTGGGGGAACATTGACCCAAGTCCCCAGGAGAACGTTGAAGAGAACCACGGTTTATTGTCAAAGGGAAAAGTAACCACAGAGTTTTCTTTCTGGTTCTAAGCAGATGGGAGGGGTGTAGCCTGCAGAACCAAGGGTGTGGGGGTCCTAGAATGTTGTTGGTGGTTGCTCAGCAAAGGGCTTCGCCTCTCGGCCTTCAGAACTTTCCGCCTGTGAGTGTGGGTTACATCTGTACATACACAGGAAATCATATACTCTCACTCAGCCGCCCGCAACTAAACATGGTAGTATTAGGAAAAATAGGAAAGCAACATCCTACTAGATTACATTGCTTGCAGTGAAACCATTTAAACCCCTGAGCCTCTGTGTCACCAATTAACACTGTGTGTAAGGAGAATGCCTGCCTCGTGGGGGTTTGTAAAGACAAAATGTAAAAATAAAATGTAGGCTGGGTGCGATGGCTCACGCCTGTAATCCCAGCACTTTGGGAGGCCGAGGAGCACGGATCACAAGGCCAGGAGGTCGAGACCATGCTGGCTAACATGGTGAAACCCTGTCTCTACTAAAAAAATAAATAAATAATAAATAATAAAATAAAATGTAGAGTGCTTGGTAAACTAAAGTTCTAAATAAATATTAGTTGTTACTATTATTATGTCAGAAGTACTAGTCACAAGACTGGAATACTTCACTTGAATAAGAACTCAGTGCAAAGAAGTTGGATAAATCAGTGAGTTTGAAACTGCAACAGGACTAAAAATATGCCAATAAATTTATTAATGTATTCATATTCATTGACTTATCCATATTCAAATGGATTAAATATTTAGTGCATGCTTGGACCTGGGAACACACAGCCATCAGGGCCGCATGAACTCTGTCCTCACTGCGGTTGTTTTCAGATGACTTCAGAGGAAAATCAGAGGGAAACCACTGGCAATTTCCTTCCGTTGATACCTTAGCTGACTACATAGCTCATGTTAGATCAGTCTTAATGAGGAAATCAGAATATTCGGGGCTTCAGTATTAAAACTACAAATCTCTATAGCAAGCATTCAGAGCTCTTTGGATTAGACATCAGTGGCTGCAGTAATGTTACCTGAGAAACCCACACACTTTCTGAACACTGGCATGAGTTTCCTTTCCTTTCGGGCCACTATATGTGGAAAAACACTTTCACCCATCACCCTAAGTGTCCCAAACTGCAGAAGAGGCAGATAGTAGCCAGCTAGTCCCTGTCAAAGGCCCACTGCCCTTTTCTGGGTCAGCCTGGTCCACCCAGCCTGAGGTGCTCTCTGAGACAGCCTAGCCACCACGCCACATGCCCTTCAGCCTAATCAGAGCATCAGGATGCTGTGCACGGCCATTAGCTGGGGTGACTCAGAATTATCTGCTGTAGAACAGGGCTCCGAGTGAAGGATGTGGTCACTCAGACCATGTAGATGTTTCAAGCTCTTACTCCTCTGTCAGCTCAGTGCCTTCACAGTGGAAAGGAAGTGCATCTATTGATTTCTTGGCCAAAAGAACAAGTTAATACATTTTTAAAAATTTTGACATTTTGTCTTAAAGCAACTGTGGGCCTTGTTTAACTAAAATCTCATTTCTCCAGCCTAATTTTGCTGGAAAGGCCCCAAACCAAGGCAAGCCGCTGGAGGAGAGAGAGCAGCTAGGATGCTGGCACCAGATGGCTTTGTTCCCCAGCCTTCAATATACTCAGTTACAAAATAACCACATCAGAGGTTTGATAAGATTATCCCCCAGGCCATTTTTCAGGTCTAAATGTTACCGTATTTTATACGAGAATACAGTATTTGAATCAATTCTCAGGGGACCCAGCCTTCAGGAGACACTGAAGGAATATAGACATTTTTTCTAGCCTCAAAAGCATGGTTTGCAAACTGGCTTGTTCTTTGCCGGAGAAAACCACACATGTGGCCATTGACGCCCTTGGTTGGCAGAGTTGATGGGATTTTCTCTGGCTCCCACCTTGAGGGCATCATCAGCATCCTGAAGTCACTTGCAGGCCTCTGTGCAGATGTCCTTTCGAGGGGCTTCAGGCTGTGGAAGTGACCAGTGAACACAGGACCTGCCTGGACTCCCAGCCTCACAGCACAGCACCACAGCCTGGACTGCCATCTGCCTGATATTTGGTTTGGAATTTTACTCCATCAAAGCCTCCAAATAAAAATATGTAGACTCCCCACCCTATCCCATCTGCTATAGGGTTCTAATTCCCCCACAGACATCCCATCACAGTGCTTTCCCCCATGACGGGGGACCCCTGCGCTGGACTCCATCCCTCCCCTACCGGAAAAGCACAGGTGCTGTGGCATGAGTTCAACTGACTGAAATTCCCTGATCTTCACAGTAATAATTCTAAAATAGGGCAACAATACCCCTGTCAGTGTTCTTGGAAGAACCTCTCATTACTTGAGGCCCCAGAAATGCAAACACCCTCCTGTTTTCCAGTGTGCTGTCAACCCTGGCTTCAGAGCTGTTCCTGCCATGGACACTGGTAATTGACTTACTGGAGAAAGTCAAGCTTTTAAGTCCCAGGAATGAAGGGTTCCTATTTCTTTAAGCTGTGTTTATTTTTACACTATCGCTGGTAGAGTCAATGTGTACCGAGTGAAGACGAGGGAAAAGTGTCAAAGAGTGATTTCCAATAAGGTGAAAAGTGATCTGCAGTTTCTACTTCCTTAACCAGCAGGAAACATCTCTCCTGTAGCATCGGACAGTGGAGGCAGTGGCGCTCAGTGTGGGGCCTCCTGGCTGAAGGAGGGGACAACACAGTGTCCCATCTCCCGAGATGCTGTATGCACCTCACCTGGCTGGTGATTTACTTGACAGAAACCCATGTGTGGAGTAGGGAGTGCTGCCTTTGGCATCTACCCATGTCCTGCTCTGGACTCTGCCTCTTAGCAAGGGTGACTTGTGGGCCCAACTCACCTGGTGGCTGTGAGCCACTGCACTCCAGCCTGGGCAACAGAGTGAGGCCTTGTGTGAAAATAAAATAAAATAAAATATAAAAATAAAAATGAGCCAGGAATGGTGGCTCACAGCTGTAATCCCAGCACTTTGGGAAGCTGAGACGGGCGGATCACATGTGGTTGGGAGTTGGAGACTAGCCTGACCAACATGGAGAAACGCTGTCTCTACTAAAAATACAAAAAATTAACTGGGTGTTGTGGCTCATGCCTGTAATCCCAGCTACTCAGGAGGCTGAGGCAGGAGAGTCGCTTGAACCCAGGAGGTGGAGGTTGTGGTGAACCAAGTTCCCGCCATTACACTCCAGCCTGGGCAACAAAAGCCAAACTCTGTCTCAAAAATAAAATAAAATAAAAGACTTTAAGTCATTCATCAATTTTATGTATGTACTATTTCTTCTCCCATTCCATAAAGCCTACAGTCATATAACAGAAAGGGAAAATCAGGACAGCCACATATAAATAAAGGTGCAAAGTTGAGGCAGGAGTGGACCTTAAGGGCCAAGCAGAGGTCATTGCTGAGCCCTGGTCATTTAGCCCTGGGCTTTCTGGAAGCCAGAGTGAAAAGAGAGACACAATCAGCTGCATAAGAGTTATCAAAAAGCAGGAAGAGCTCTGGTTTTCCTGGTAGTAAAGCAAGGGCTTTCCAAGAATTTACCTCCAAAGTAATTTCTTTTGTTCTTTCTTTTTTCTCGCTCTGACACCCAGTTGGAGTGCAGTGGCACAATCAGGGCTCACTACAACGTCTGCCTCCCAGGCTCAAGCCATCCTCCCACCTCAGCCTCTCAAATAGCTGGGACTACAGGCATGCACCACCATGCCTGGCCAGTTTTTTTGGTATTTTTTGTAGAGGTGGGATTTCGCCATGTTGCATAGGCTGGTCTGGAACTCCTGAGCTCAAGCAATCCACCTGCCTTGGCCTCCTAAAGTGCTGGGATTTCAGGCATGAGACACTGTGCCCGGCCTAAAGTAATTTCTTACTTGAGATTTTATTTCAGGCTACTGTGTCATGCACTGGGCAGTACAGCCTGGTGGGTGAAAGCACAGTGGGTTTTTGTTTTGTTTTGTTTTGTTTTGTTTTGTTTGTCTGCTGGGTTTGGGTTTGAATTTTAATACGTGCAATTTATTCTGTGCTTCACTTTCTTCATCTGTAACATGGAGATAAGGGTGTCTACCTATTAAAGTTGTGAAGATTCAATTAGATGAGTTGTATGAATAAGTGTTAGCTGTTATTTTATTTTATTTATTTTTTTGAGACAGAGTCTCGCTCTGTCGCCCAGGCTGGAGTGCAATGACGCACTCTTGGCTCATGGCAACCTCCGCCTCCCAGGTTCAAGCTATTCTCCTGCCTCAGCCTCCCAATTAGCTGGGACTACAGGCGCCTGCCATCATGCCTGGCTAATTTTTGCATTTTTAGTAGATCCGGGTTTTCACCACATTGGCCAGGCTGGTCTCGAACACCTGACCTCAGGTGATCCACCCACCTCAGCCTCTCAAAGTGCTGAGATTACAGCCATGAGCCACTGCGCCCAGCCAGCTATCAAGAAATTTGACTGCCTACTACTTAGCCTGCACAGTTTCAGGTGCTGGGGAAATAGTGATGAACAAGACAAACAAGATCCTTATCTTCAAGTAGCTTTTACATTCTAAGTGGAGTGAAAAAACAATAAACATTGAAAATAAATTTCAGAAAGTGCTGTGGAAAAACTTTACAACAGATGCAGGAATAGATTTCATTTGACTAGTTCTCCCAGACAGTTTCCAGAAAAGTCAAGGGTAGAATGTTAAAAGCCAACTCAGAGGAGGTGAATCTGTTAGGGCCTACGGTAATGCAATCCTGGTTTGTGGAATTCCGCAGGCTAGTGTGGGTAGGTTACAATTTTGGGGGGAGGGCTTTATTTTGTTTGAAAATTGACTTCTTCCCACTAAGTTTTTGATTAGGAGCTGAAGTTGAATCAGTTTGAAATTGTATTCTGGATCGAGTGCGGTGGTTCATGCCTGTAATCCCAGTGCTTTGGGAGGCCGAGGTGGGTGGATTGCTTGAGCCCAGGAGTTCGAGACTAGCCTGGACAAAATGGCAGAAACTCCATGTCTACAAAAAATACAAAAATTAGCCGGGCATGATGTTCTGCGCCTGTAGTCCCAGCTACTCAGGAGGCTGAGGTGGGAGGATCGCTTGAGCCCGGGAGGCGTAGTTTGCAGTGAGCTGAGATGTCACTGCATTCCAGCCTGGGAGACAGAGCCAGACTCTGTCTCAAAAGAAAAAAAGAAAAAAAAAAGAAAAGAAAAAAAGAAATTGTATTCTGAATACATCTTCTAAAACACTACATTTACTTGCACTATATTAAACTGGTTTTATCCTGACCACAATTGCAGGTGAAAGATACCACTGTTGTTCTATTTTTCTGGTAAGTAGAGTGAGCCATGTCTTGCCCAGGGAAAGACGCCTCCTAAAAATTTGTAGGACCACCTTTGGTTTTCTTCCAGATTTTTTTTGTCATCGCTTTTCCTGCGCCCAATTCCCATCTGTCTAGCCCTTCTGCCTCCGCTGGGCTTTTTCGCGAGCCTCTCCCCAGCCACAGGTATTCGTCTGGGCTGCAGCCCCGCCCCCGTCCAACCCGCGGAGACACGCACCCTTTCCCGGACACCGGGTTCAGCGCCCGAACGTGCGCGCGCGTCCCCGCTCGTCGCCCGGCTCGGCGTCGGGAGCGCGCTCCGTGTGGCCGCTGCTGCAGTGTTGTTGTGACTGTGAGAAGGCGGCGGCGGCGGCGGCGGCGGAGTAGCAGCGGGACCAGACTCCCTAGTAGCTCAGGCGCTGCCCTGCGCCGGCCCTGGCAGGGAGCCTGGTGAGATGGTGGAGGAAGCTGTGCCGTGGCGGGCCTTGCCACGTCCTGCTGCCTGGTAAGAACCCCATCCCCGTCCCCCGTCTCCTCCGGGGGTGAGGAGGAGCTGGAAGAGGGGCCGGCCTCTGTCCGGCCCGGCCAGGCGGCAGTCACCCTCTGAGGAGGCAGCGCCTGGGGAGGGGCGTCCCAGGCGGCCGCCGCCGCCAGGGGGAGGCGCTGGGAGTGGGAGTGGGAACGGGACCTCAGCTGCCAAGCTCGGCCCGGACCCTAGGTGCAGGGGAGGCGGGGTCCCGGGCTCCGGCTGCCTGCCCGGACCTGGCGGGGATGGGCCCGTGCGGCTCCGGGTGTGGGACGTACCCTCAGAGCGCCCGGGGTTATTCCCACTGACTCCCGGGAGGTGGGTGTGCGCCCTTCGCTCCCTGCCGGGTCTGTGGGGGTCCATCGTTGCCGGAGACTGGAGGTCTGGGGCCATGGGAGCCCGGGGGCGAACGGTGCGGACATGGGCCTTGTGGAAAGGAGGAGTGACCGCCTGAGCATGCAGCAGGACATCCTCCTGACCTGGTAATAATTAGGTGAGAAGGATGGTTGGGGGCGGTCGGCGTAACTCAGGGAACACTGGTCAGACTGCTCCCCAAACGGTCACAGTAAATCCCTGCCCGTCTGGGATTACAGGAGTAATAGCAACACAGTGTGTGTTTATAGATAGCAGCAATAATACATTTATTATATGTAATATAATAAATATACATTTATTATATGTAAATATATATACACATATATATTTACATATTTTTACATATTTACATTATAAATATGTAAATATTTACATATTTATATATTTACATATAATATATAAATATATATTATATGTAAATATACATATATTATATGTAATATAATAAATGTATTATATATTTTATATATACAAATATATATATAATTACATATATTTATTAAATATATAATACAATTTTATTATATATAAATTTTAATTTATATATAATATTACATATATAGTAATATGTATTGAAATACATATTACTATAAATGTAATATGTATTTCATTTGTGTATATGTCAATATACACAAATGGAAGCAATGACTACGTAATAAGTGCTAAGACTTTTTTGTTCTTGTTGTTTTGAGATGAAGTCTCGCTCGTTTCCCAGGCTGGAGTGCAATGGCGCAATCTCGGCTACTGCAACCACTGCTGCCCGGGTTCAATCGATTCTCCCGCCTCAGCCTCCCAAGTAGCTGGGATTACAGGTGTGTACCACCACACCCGGCTAATTTTTGTATTTTTAGTAATTTTCCCCAGTGTGTGGCTTGGCTTTTCACTCTCTAAATGGTGTCTTTTGATGAACAGAAATTGTTAATTGTATGAAAGTTTATTTTATCAATTATGGTTAGTTATGGTTATGTACAATTTGGAAAATCATTGCCTATCCCAACATTATAAAAATAATGTCCTACATTCTTTTTTAAGAGGTTACATTATTTTACATGTCTCAACAGGGTCTCAGATCTAGTTGATGTGATTTTTTTCAAATCACAAACTCACTTTTGTATAGGGTTTGAGGAGGGGTCAAAATAAATTTTTCCTCATAGATATCCAGTTGATCCAGCACCTTTTATTGAAAAGGCCATTCCTCACACTAAATTGTAGTAGTGCTTTTGTCAAAAATCAGGTGACTGTATATAGAAAGGTCTGTTTCTGATCTGTTTTCTTATTCTAGGCGTCCATGCTTGTTCTAATACCTTACTATTTGATTTACTTTAGCTTTATACCAAGTTTTGATATTTAATCATGTAAATCCTCAACCTTTGTTCTTTTTCAAAGTTATCTTGGCTATTAAATTCTTGGTATTTCTAAATATAGTTTTAAAACAGTGTCAGACAATGCTTTTTTATTATTTAAAGATGAGATACTCAGTGCCTGAACACAATGACAAATTCTATGATCTTCTGAAACTAACCTCTGGGTGTGGGAATTTGAAGGTTAGTGGATAGAAGATGGCCAAATAGGAACAGCTCCGATCTGCAGCTCCCAGTGAGACCAACACAGAAAACAGGTGATTTCTGCATTTCCAAATGAGGTACCTGGTTCATCATCATTGGCACTGGTTGGACAGTGGGTGCAGCCCACAGAGGGCGAGTTGAAGCAGGGCAGTGTGTCACCTCATCCAGAAAATGCAATGGGTCAGGAGATTTCCTTTACCTATCCAAGGGAAGCTGTTACAGACTGTACCTGGAAAAATGGTACACTTCTGCCCAAATACTGTGCTTTTCCCATGGTCTTAGCAACCAGCCAACCAGGAGATTCCCTCCCATGTCTGGCTCAGTGGATCCCATGCCCATGGAGCCTTGCTCACTGCTAGTACAGCAATCTGAGATTGACCTGAGAGGCTGCAGCCTGGTGGAGGGAGGGGGGTCTGCTATTGCTGAGGCTTTAGTGGGTAAAGAAAGCAGCCAGAAAGCTTGAACTGGGTGGAGCCCACCACACCTCAACAATGCCTACTGCCTCTATAGGCTCCACCTCTTTGGACACGGCATAGCTGAACAAAAGGCAGCAGACAACTTCTGCAGACTTAAACATCCCTGTCTGACAGCTCTGAAGAGAGAAGTGGTTCTCCCAGCATGGTGTTGGAACTCTGAGAATGGACAGACTGCCTCCTTAAGGGGGCCCCGAACCCCGTGTATCCTGACTGGGAGACATCTCCCAGTAGGGGCCTACAGACACCTCATAGAGGTGGGTGCCCCTCTGTGATGAAGCTTCCAGAGGAAGGATCAGGCAGCAATACTTGCTGTTCTGCAGCCTCTGTTGGTGATACCCAGGCAAACAGGGTCTGGAGTGGACCTCCAGCAAACTCCAACAGACATGCAGCTGAGAGGCCTGTTAGAAGGAAAACTAACAAACAGAAAGGAATAGCATCAACATCAACAAAAAGACATCCACATCAAAACCCCATCTGTAGGTCGCCAACATCAAAGACCAAAGGTAGATAAAATCACAAAGATGGGGAGAAACCAGAGCAGAAAAGATGAAAATTCCAAAAACCTAAGCACTTCTTCTTGTCCAAAGGATCGCAGCTCCTCACCAGCAACAGAACAAAACTGGACAGAGAATGACTTTGATGAGTTGACAGAAGTAGGCTTCAGAAGGTCAGTAATAACAAACTTCTCTGAGCTAAAGGAGCATGTTCTAACCCAGTGGAAGGAAGCTAAAACTCTTGAAAACAGGTTAGATGAATGGCTAACTAGAATAAATAGTGTAAAGAAGACCTTAAATGACCTGATGGAGATGAAAACCACAGCATGAGAACTTTATGATGCATGCACAAGCTTCAATAGCTGATTCAATCAAGTGGAAGAAAGGATATCAGTGATTGAAGATCAAATTAATGAAATAAAGTGAGAAGACAAGATTAGAGAAAAAAGAGTAAAACGAAATGAACAAAGCCTCCAAAAAATATGGGGCTATGTGAATAGACCAAATCTACATTTGATTGGTGTACCTGAAAGTGACAGGGAGAATGGAACCAAGTTAGAAAACATTCTTCAGGATGTTATCCAGGAGAATTTCCCCAACCTGGCAAGGCAGGCCAACATCCAAATTCAGGAAATACAGAGAATACAACAAAGATACTCCACGAGAAGAGCAACTCCAAGACATGTAATTGTCAGATTCACCAAGGTTGAAATGAAGGAAAAAATGTTAAGGGCAGCCAGAGAGAAAGGTCGGGTTACCCACAAAGAGAAAACCATCAGACTAACAGCGGATCTCTCAGCAGAAACCCTACAGGCCAGAAAAGAGTGGGGGCCAATATTCAACATTCTTAAAGAAAAGAATTTCCAACCCAGAATTTCATATCCAGCCAAACTACACATCATAAGTGAAGGAGAAATAAAATCCTTTACATACAAGCAAATGCTGAGAGATTTTGTCACCATCAGGCCTGCCTTACAAGAGCTCCTGAAGGAAGCAATAAACATGGAAATGAACAACCGGTACCAGCCACTGCAAAAACATGCCAAATTGCAAAGGCCATCGACACTATGAAGAAATTACATCAACTAAGGGGCAAAGTAACCAGCAAACATAATAATGACAGGATCAAATTCACACATAACACTATTAAATGTAAATGGGCAAAATGCCCCAATTAAAAGACATAGACTTGCAAATTGGATGAACAGTCAAAACCATCAGTGTGCTGTATTCAGGAGGCCCATCTCCCAGGCAGAGACACACATAGGCTCAAAATAAAGGGATGGAGGAAGATCTACCAAGCAAATGGAAAGCAAAAAAAGCAGGGGTTGCCATCCTAATCTCTGATAAAACAGACTTTAAACCAACAAAGATCAAAAGAGACAAAGAAGGTCATTACATAATGGTAAAGGGATCAATTGAACGAGAAGAGCTAACTATTCTAAATATATATGCACCTAATACAGGAGAACCCAGATTCATAAAGCAAGTCCTTAGAGACCTACAAAGAGACTTAGACTCCAATGCAATAATAGTGGGAGACTTCAACACCCCACTCTCAATAGTAGATCAATGAGACAGAAGCTTAGCAAGGATATCCAGGACGTGAACTCAGCTCTGCACCACATGGACCTAAATAGATATCTACAGAATTCTCCACCCCAACTCAGTAGAATATATATTCTTCTCAGCACCACGTCACACTTATTCTAAAATTGACCACATAATTGGAGGTGAAACATTCATCAGCAAATGTAAAAGTACAGAATTCACAACAAACTGTCTCTCAGACCACAGTGCCATCAAATTAGAACGCAGGATTAAGGAACTCACTCAAAACTGCACAATGACATGGAAACTGAAGAACCTGTTCCTTAGTGACTACTGGATAAAAAATGAAATGAAGGCAGAAATAAAGATGTTCTTTGAAACAACATACCAGAATCTCTGGGACACATGTAAAGCACTGTGTAGAGGGAAATTTATAGTAGTAAATGCCCACAAGAGAAAGCAGGAAAGATCTAAAATCAACAGCCTAACATCAAAATTAAAAGAACTGGAGAAGCCAGAGTAAACAAATTCAAAAGTTAGCAGAAGGCAAGAAATAACTAAGATCAGAGCAGAACTGAAGGAGATGGAGACACAAAAAACCATTCCAAAAATCAATGAATCCAGGAGGTGATTTTATGAAAAGATCAACAAAATAGATAGACTGCTAGCAAGACTAATAAAGAAGAAAAGAGAGAAGAATCAAATATGCTCAATAAAAATGATAAAGGGGATATCACCACCAATCTCACAGAAATATAAACTACCATCAGAGAATACTATAAACACCTCTATGCAAATAAACTAGAAAATCTAGAAGAAATGGATACATTCCTGGACATACACACCCTCCCAAGACAGAACTAGGAAGAAGTTGAATCTCTGAATGGACCAATAACAGGTTCTGAAATTGAGGCAATAATTAATAGCATACAAACCAAAAAAAGTCCGGGACCAGATGGATTCACAGCCGAATTCTACCAGAGGTACAAAGAGGAGCTGGTACCATGCCTTCTGAAACTATTCCAATCAACAGAAAAAGAGGGAATCCTCCCTAACTCATTTTATGAGGCCAGCATCATCCTGATACCAAAGCCTGGCAGAGACACAACAAAAAAGAGAAATTTAGACCAATATCCCTGATGAACATCAATGCAAAAATCCTCAATAAAATACCGGCAAACCAAATCCAGCAGCACATCAAAAAGCTTATCCACCATGATCAAGTGGGCTTCATCCCTGGGATGCAAGGCTGGTTCAACATACACAAATTAATAAATGTAATCCATCACTTAAACAGAACCAATGACAAAAACCACATGATTATCTCAATAGATGCAGAAAAGGCCTTCGACAAAATTCAACAGCGCTTCATGCTAAAAACTCTCAGTGAACTAGGTACTGATGGAATGTATCTCAAAATAATAAGAGATATTTAAAACAAACCCACAGCCAACACCATATCGAATGGGCAAAAACTGGAAGCATTCCCTTTGAAAACCACCACAAGACAGGGATGCCCTCTCTCACCACTCCTGTTCAACATAGTGTTGGAAGTTCTGGCCAGGGCAATCAGGCAAGAGAAAGAAATAAAGGGTATTCAATTAGGAAATGAGGAAGTCTAATTGTCCCTATTTGCAGATGACATGATTGTATATTTAGAAAACCCCATTGTCTCAGTCCAAAATCTCCTTAAGCTGATAAGCAACTTCAGCAAAGTCTCAGGATACAAAATCAATGTGCTAAAATCATAAGCATTCCTATAATGTTGCCAGAAGTCAGGGACTCCAAACAGAGGGACCAGCTGGAGCCGCAGCAGAGGAACATAAATTGTGAAGATTTCATGGACATTTATCAGTTCCCAAAATTAATACTTTTATAATTTCTAACACCTGTCTATACTGCAATCTCTGAACATAAATTGTGATAATTTCAGGGACATTTATCAGTTCCCATATATACTCTTTGAATTTCTTATGCCTGTCTTTACTTTAATCTCTTAATCCTGTTATCTTCCTAAGCTGAAAATGTACGTCACCTCAGGACCACTGTTGTACAAATTGATTGTAGAACATGTGTGTTTGAACAATATGAAATCTGACTGTAAAACTTGGGTGTTTGAACAACATGAAATCAGTGCACCTTGAAAACGAACAGAATAACAGCGATTTTAGGGAACAAGGGAAGACAACCAAAGGTCTGACTGCCTGCGGGGTCAGGAAGAATAGAGCCATATTTTTCTTCTTGCAGAGAGCCTATAAACAGATGTGTGAGTAGGAGAGAGATCGCTGAATTCTTTTCCCAGCAAGGAATATTAATAATTGATACCCTGGGGAAGGAATGGATTCCTGGGGGGAGGTATATGAACAGCCGCTCTGGGAGTGTCTGTCTTATGCGGTTGAGATAAGGACTGAAATATGCCCTGGTCTCCTGCAATACCCTCAGGCTTATTAGGGTGGGGAAAAGATCCCGCCCTGGTAAGTTTGAGGTCAGACCGGTTTTCTGCTCTCAAACCCTGTTTTCTGTTGTTTAAGATGTTTATCAAGACAATATGTGCACAGCTGAACATAGACCCTCATCAGTTACTCTAATTTTGCCCTTTGCCTTGTGATCTTTATTGCCCTTTAAAGCATGTGATCTTTGTGACATACTCCCTGTTCATACACACCCTCCCCTTTTAAAGTCCTTAATAAAAACCTGCTGGTTTTGTGGCTCAGGGGGACATCATGGACCTATTGTTATGTGATGTCACCCCCAGAGGCCCAGCTGTAAAATTCCTCTCTTTGTACTCTTTTTCTTTATTTCTCAGGCCAGCCGACACTTAGGGAAAATAGAACCTACATTGAAATATTGGGGGCTGGTTCCCCTGATACTATAAACCAGTAACAGACAAACAGCCAAATCATGAGTGAACTCCCATTCACAATTCTTACAAAGAGAATAAAACACCTAGGAATCCAACTTACAAGGGATGTGAAGGACCTCTTCAAGGAGAACTACAAACCACTGCTCAATGAAATAAAAGAGGACAAAAGCAAATGGAAGAACATTCCATGCTCATGGATAGGAAGAATCAATATCATGAAAATGGCCATACTGCCCAAGGTAATTTACAGATTCAATGCCATCCCCATCAAGCTACCAATGTCTTTTTTCACAGCATTGGAAAATCTACTTTAAAGTTCATATGGAACCAAAAAAGAGCCCACCTAGCCAAGACAATCCTAAGCAAACAGAACAAAGCTGGAGGCCTCACGCTACCTGACTTCAAACTATACTACAAGGCTACCGTAACCAAAACAGCATGGTACTGGTAACAAAGCAGGTATATAGACCAATGGAACAGAAAAGAGGCCTCATAAGTAACACCACATATCTACAACCATCTGATCATGGCAAACCTGACAAAAACAAGCAACAGGGAAAAGATTCCCTATTTAATAAATGGTGTTAGGAAAACTGGCTAGCCATATATAGAAAGCTGAAACTGGGTCCCTTTCTTACACCTTATACAAAAATTAACTCAAGATGGATTAAAAACTTAAATGTTAGACCTAAAAACCATAAAAACCCTAGAAGAAAACCTAGACAATACCATTCAGGACATAGGCAAGGGCAAAGACTTCATGACTAAAACACCAAAAGCAATGGCAACAAAAGCCAAAATAGACAAATGGGATCTAATTAAACTAAAGAGCTTCTACACAGCAAAAGAAACTATCATCAGAGTGAACAGGCAACCTACAGATTGGGTGAAAATTTTGCAATCTACCTGTCTGACAAAGGGCTAACATCCAGAATCTACAAAGAACTCAAACAAATTTACAAGAAAAAAACAAACCCATCAAAAAGTGGGCAAAGGATATGAACAGACACTTCTTAAAAGAAGACATTTATGCAGCCAACAGACACATGAAAAAATGCTCATCATTACTGGTCATCAGAGAAATGCAAATCAAAACCACAATGAGATACCATCTCATGCCAGTTAGAATGGCGACCATTAAAAAGTTAGGAAACAACAGATGCTGGAGAGGATGTGGAGAAATAGGAACCCTTTTACACTGTTGGTGGGAGTGTAAATGAGTTTAACCATTGGGGAAGACAGTGTGGTGATTCCTCAAGGATCCAGAACTAGAAATACCATTTGACCCAGCAATCCCATTACTGGGTATATACCCAAAGGATTATAAATCATGCTACTGTAAAGACACATACACATGTATGTTTATTGCGGCACTCTTCACAATAGCAAAGACTTGGAACCAACCCAAATGTCCATCAGTGGTAGACTGGATTAAGAAAGTGTGGCACATATACACCATGGAATACTATGTAGTCATAAAAAAGGATGAGTTCATGTTCTTTGTAGGGACATGGATGAAGCTGGAAACCATCATTCTCAGCAAACTATCACAAGGACAGAAAACCAAACACTGCATGTTCTCACTCATAGGTGGTAATTGAACAATGAGAACACATGGACATAGGGTGGGGAACATCACACACTGGGGCCTGTTGGGGGGTGGGCAGCTGGGGGAGGGATAGCATTAGGAGAAATACCTAATGTAAATGGTGAGTTGATGGGTGCAGCAAACCAACGTGGCACATGTATACCTATTTAACAAACCTGCACATTGTGCAAATGTACCCTAGAACTTAAAGTCTAATAATAAAAAAAAGAAATTTAGTGGACAAAGTGAGTAGCTATTTTTTCTGCTTTCATCTCACTAAATCTAGTTTAATAATCAGATTGCAATAACATAATAAATTTTATAGTAAGATTGTATATAATTACCTATATATTGGAAGACAAGGGAAAAGTTATAACTGTGAGTGCTGATGAAGCTAACATTTTACCTGCATTTTGAAGTGTGAATGAACATTCAACAGGAAAAAAGGGCAGAAAAAAATGCACTTATTTCATGGAATAAGATGTAAGATATATGAAAGAAAAATGTGAGTAATGTAATAAGTAATGCTTTAAAAAAAAAGTAGGGAAGCCATTAATGTACTGTGACTGTTACATTATGTTCAAAGTGAGAACTAAAGCCATATTCAACAGAAGCCTCCCTCACTTTTATCATACTCTTCTTATATCTGTACTTTTTTTTTTTTTTGAGACAGAGTCTCTCTCTGTCACCAAGGCTGGAGTGCAATGGCATGATCTCAGCTCACTGCAACCTCCGCCTCCTGGGGTCAAGCGATTCTCCTGCCTCAGCCTCTTGAGTAGCTGGGATTACACGCATGTGCCACCATGCCCAGCTAATTTTTTGTATTTTTAGTAGAGATGGGGTTTCACCGTGCTGGCCAGGCTGGTCTCAAGTTCCTGACCTCATGACCCACCCGCCTCAGCCTCCCAAAGTGCTGGGATTACAGGCATGAGCCACCATGCCTGGTCTTAGATCTGTACTTTCTAACAGAGCAACACAACTAGCATTTCTAACAAATGCTGCAAATCTTAAAGACGATGGTGTTCAGCATAATCTAAGAATACAGAGCATAAAAACCTATTTTAGAAAAAATATTAAAAGCATAATGGTAAAATTCAACACTTATTTTTAGAACCTACTGTGTGCCAGGCACTTTAAAAAATGTTTTTAATACAAGGATGAGCAAAATTGGTGAAATCTCTGCCCCTGTGGAGTGTCCAGTCTAATGAAAAAACAGTAAGCAAGTTAAGCAAATGCATAATATAGTGTTAGGTTGTGATAAGGGCTATGTGGAAAAAATAAAGGGTGGTTGAATATAGAATGACACAATGTGTGTGTGTAGAGAGTATTGTTGGGGAGAAGGCTCAGAAGTGAAAGAAATGATGAAAGAACCACACCAATATCTGATGCAAGAGGGAATAGCCAATCAGAAGCCTTAAGGCTGCAAGAGCTGGGAGGTTTAATAAACAGCAAGAAAAATAGTGCCAAAGTGATATAGAGTGGCAGAGGGAAAAGTAGTAAGTAAGAGATACAAAAGATAAGCAGGGCCTAGATTCCCTGTGGCCTGGGAGATAATGGTGAAGACTTATGGATTTGTTTCATGTGATGAAAATCTGTTGTAGAATTTGAGCAGGAAATGATGTGATCTGATCTACATTTTTGAAAGAATCATTCTGGCTCCTGTTTGGAAAATAGCTGGGATTGGGTTGGAAAAAAAAAAAGTAATGGAAGTAGAGGGAACAGTCAGAAGTGACTGCAGTAATTTAGAAGAGAGATAACGGAACCATGGCCTCGGGTAGTATCTACAAAAAAGGTGAGAACTCGATTTAGGATGTGTTGTGAAGGTAAAGTTGACAGGCTTTGCCAATGGAATGGATGTGGAGTGTGTAAAACATAGGGAATCCAGGCTGATTTTTAAGTTGAGGGCCAGAGCCACTGGATAGTTAAAGATGATATTTCCACTAAGACTGGAAGTGAGGCGGAGCATCATATTTGGGGCAGGGTGGAATCAAAGTTTCTGTTTTGAGTGGTTAAATTCAGAATGCTTCTCAGATATCCCAGAGGAGGTGTTAATTTGGCAGTCAGGTATCTGAATCTGGACACAGAGGGGGAGGTCAAGGCTGGATGTGTTAGTTTAGAAATAACCAGCATTTGGGTAAGATTAAAACCTATGATATAGGATAAAATTATCTAAAGAGAGCATTTACTCAGAGAACTCTCAATATTCAGGAACACAAGCCTATCCAGACTGGCTCAGGATAAATAAAGTTTTATGTAGAAGACAAATATTTGCCCATGTAGAACCAAAGAAAAGGCACAAATAAATACAAGCCCATCATCTCTCTTGGTTACGCAGAATACATGAGGCAGTAAAGGATAAGGATTAAACTTTCAAGATGTGAATGTCTTGAATTCAGATGTCAAACAGAACTGAATTTGAATCTGTTTCTCACCAGCCAAATGAGTGTTTGGTGAAGATGACCATGATGATGATAATGACTTACATTTCTTAATGCTTCCCCTATGTGTGTAGGACTTTTAAGCTTGTTCCAGTACAGGTAGGGAAAGGAAATTCACATTAGTTTATTCACACACATAGAGAGAGAGTTGGGGTCTCTGTGTGCTGCCCACGCTGGTCTCAAATTCCTGGGCTCAAATAATCCTCCTGCCTAGGTCTCCCAAAGTGCTGGGATTACAGGCATGATCCACTGTGCCCTGCCCTAAATATATTTTATATATAGCAGGTAATAAAACAAGAACATGAGGATTACAATTTTTAATCACAGAGGGAAAGATTTTGTGAGAATAACATAATTTCATATTCAAACAGCAAGTCTTTAACTAATTCTTTGATTAAAGTATTGACAAAACCATTTTGAAAAATGTTTCTGTGGCACTTTTACCCGTGAAGTTTTGAAAGATCTACACTTGGTAAATTTAGCATCTTTTAATTTTTCTTTCCCCTACAGTAATTACAAAATTCTGGAGGGGGAAAAAATGTAATATTCTCCAGGAATGAGAACGGAAGATAATACTTTGAGCTATACTAGACATAATCATTTTTGTACATGCACTTTCAGAAGAGGTCCCATGCTGTGGACTGAACTTCAAATGAAATACAGTAATTGTCTCTGGCATTCAATACCCATAGGCATATTTTTACAAGAACATACATTAGTATACGCCTGCTAGATACATAACAACGTGTGAGTATATTTTAAGAGAATCTTAATGTGACTAACAAATAGCAATCAAATTGTTCGCAATTTCAGGCTCAAAATTGAAAAGAAGAGGAATTTTTTTTACTAAAAAATTATATACACAGAAAGAGTGATGCAGAGTTGAGCATTAATGCAAATTAGGATGAAATACAAGAAGTAATCCTTGCCAACCATCTGCCTAGCTTCTCCCCACATCTACCCTTCCCTAGCAGGGGTGAGCTATTTTACCTCCTGGGGAGATGGGAAATGACAGAGAGTGAGAGGCTAATCAGAAGTTTCAAGCACCCCCTTCTCTAAAAGCAGGAGGCTGTTGGTGAGTACTGGAATTTTGTTTTTCTAATTTGGTCTTGAGGTCTCTCTGTAAAATGGCTGTGAATTCTAACCCTGCACTGAAAGGGCTCCAGTATTTGGGTCATGGATGTCTACAGTGACTTCTTTATCCTGGTGGATGGCCTAATGCCTAAGTGTTGCCTAGTGCCTAAGCGTCCAACCCATGACCAGGTGTCCCACTCACGGGAAACATGCTTATACCAGCAGGCACTCTCATGGCTCTTGTCTGACCTATGTCCAGTTTATTTCTACCAAGATATCCATTGTCTAGGAGAGCTTTCCCTTGGAAAGAAGCTAGGTTCAGGTATGTCAGTCAGGTGAGATGCAGAGGAGGCGATGCAACAAAAACCACACAATAATAGGAGGAGTTTATTACTTACAGATTAGAGAAAAGGGCAGCACTCCTTGCAGAGCTGATGGGAAAGCGGAGCCATTCGAGACATACATGCTCTACCAGAACCACAAAGTGCAGAGCAAAAGAGAGAGTGAGGGACCTGTGTGCTAAAGCTTTTATTGGAGTCCAGGGTATTATTAGGTGGGTTTCCATGGGAGTTCTAATTTGCAAGTTTAAAGCAAGCTGTTGCAAGTCCTATGTGGCCATGCTGTTACTGAGAGGTTGTTGCTGCAGCATATCTGTACAGTCTATGGGGGATGGAGGAGTCAGTGGGGTAAGCCAATAGGTGGTACCTAACTGTCCCTTAGGGAAGGTGGTCAACAGCAGACAACTGTATAAGGGAGATATCTGGATTGACCATATTAAGGAACTGGGATGAAATAGAGAACTGGAAATTGTGCCAAGGGTGACTAAACCATGTTTCTTGTATGAGAAAGTCCAACTTATATTCAAAATGAATGCCAAGGCGATATAAAATTACAGGAATTCACTACCATGCACCCCCATGCTCCTGAATTTTCAAGTCCAGACTCCCTATATGTAGCTGATAATATGGGTGCCAAGTAATCTGGAAATTCCTGGAATTTCTGCAGCTAATTGGAAATCCCAGCCCATTTCATTCAAGGTAATCTGTCTTTGGGTCCAAAGTCAGCATTTTATGACACTTAGGTGCTCTTATCAAAGATGTGTGTATGAAATGGCTTAAGGAGAAAATAGACACACAACAGTTTGCCTTTGCCCTGTAGAGCTCTCAGGTAGGTCCAGCCCATCCTGGGACTTGGAGTGATTTCAGATACTCTGAATGCCTCTGGTTCCCAAACTGCCATGGGCTTGCTGGTGGAACAAAAACAGACCTTGATACCCTTACTATGAATTATATGTATGATTGGCTAACTGAAAGCAAAACCATAATGGAACATGACTGCAGACACGTATATATTCTCCAGGGGGTCCATGTTTTGTTGGGGCAAACATATCTCACCAGGTGAATGGCCTCAATGGCTGAAGGCAGCATGAACCCTAAACTCTTAGATACTTGGATAATTCATTGGGAACAACAACAGACAGAGTTGAAGCTAGTCTTTAAGAATATTCCCTACAAGCCAGCACAGACAAAAATCTTTCAGGTATAAAATTCTCTTCTTTCTTACTGTAGTGTATCTTTGGCAACATGGGTACACAGACTATGGAAAGCTTTAGAATGTAAGTTACATTTTAGTAGCTCTGTTGGTGGAATATATATGTGTCCAAAGAGCTTTCTTAATTGGATGTGGGCTTACCCTGTTCTACTTTAGTCCACATTCCTTGTTATTAAACTTTTTATTGCTGCAGCATATTCTCTAAATATAATTTACTCCTGATAATAATTAACATTACAGAAGAAAGCTATAAATATAAGGTGTAATATATGTCATATATTACATAGTAAATAAAATACATGTTAAATCAAAATAAAATAGTATTATAGGCTAAAATATATATGTACACATAAACATTTAGTGTAAATGTGCATATAAAAGGAGAAAAAAGGAAATACATTAAGGTGATAATACTGTAGGTAGGTAGGGAGATTGTGGTAGTTTACTTTTTCACATATTCCAAAATATTTAATTACTATTTTATAACTTACATAAATTGTAGAATAACTTCTCTTGTTTAGTAACAGCATAGAGAGGGGTAAAACTGGCAGAAATGGATATGTTTGATCAATGTTGATCCTTCAAACTACAGTGATCCACTTCTGAGAACAGGGACTCACATTTAATGAGGGAGTAAGCCACGTTCTTACAGAGCATGAGATTCAGCTTCTCCTGTCATGAGATGGGGTCAGGCTCTGGGCCAGGAGAGCAATGGCCAGCTTTGGAAGCTATATCTCAGGTCACATTCAAAAGCACACATTTCCAATTCTTTTCCCAACGCTGCTTTTGTCACATTAGAATGAAATTTGCCCTCTGTGTTGAAATATTCTATAAAAAACACAGTCTTGCCTAAGTTAAAATTTAAAGTTAGCTTGTCTGACAGCTGGGATGTAAAGAGACAGTGAAAGGATTCTGACTTTTGGCATTGTCAGCAGTTTCCCTTGAGAATGGAGCCATGTCTTTCTGCAACCTGCAGCTCTCGCTTTCCTGCTGTGACTGAGCCAGTGGGATCGTCGGCCAGGAGAGGGCGCCTCACTCAGTGAGACATAAATCCAACAGCACCCTATGAGGGCACTAGGAAGGTGAAACTCAATCCTCACCTACACTTGCTCTGCTCTCTGCCGTTTCAGCATTCCACCTTAGGGCGTCAGGCTTAACTTTGCAGGTGTTAAATCTCCGTGTGTCCATGAAACACTTGAAGTACTATTTCAGCAGCTTGGAGAAATCCCAAACACAAGTCAGGAAGTTATCTCCGTCAGAGGCTTGCCGCCTCACCCCTGCATGGCTCTCAGAGAAAGCTTCCATTCTGTGAGACACATTCCAATCATCGCACTGTGGCTAAAAGGCTAAATATAGGAGAGACATTTGCCCAGATATAGCAAAGCCGATGTTGGTTTGCCTAGGCAATTTGATAAATGATGATTGTGTGCAAGTGTTGGCTAAATAGACCATAGACTACATATTAAGATAACTTATGAGGTCTGCTGGAGAGAATGGGAAAGTGGGTGTGTGTGGATGTTTGGCACTGGCTGGGGCTATGGCTATAAGAACCTGAGTCTAGGATTTGCCATAGAATATTCTGTGAGCAAAAAAGACACCTACTTCTCAGTTATAATCCTCATAAGAATTTTTATATTTTTTAAGCTGTGCAATCCACAGCTGTGTAACTGAGAAAAATCACTTAACCTGTCTGAACCTAGGTTTCCTCAAATATATTCAGTCTGCACTCCCAGGACCTCACTTTAAGAGAAACCTGAATCTCTTGAGCACGAGCATTTGGATGGGTGTTATTCCCTTCCTGCACACCTTCTGTGCTTCAAAGAGAGAACTTATGTAACCTTTTTCCTCATGTATCCCTGCTTTGAAACCTGTAAATTTCTATCTTTCTCTGCCCCTTTCTGACTTCTTTTATTATTATTTTCAACCTCATCGATTTCTTCAAACTACTTTCCATCCACTAAATATTTCTAATGAGCCCTGTACATTTTTCTGTACCACTGTGGAAAAAAAGTAAAATAATTTCTGTCTTAACAAAGGATTGCTGCACCCATCTAGCATTAAAAGGAAGAAGAAAAAGCGGGACACATTGAAAACAATAAGCATTGATTTCTCTGGCTCTACCTACAGACCTGTTACTGTGAGGCTTTTAATCCATCTTCACCGCTGCTTTCTTCCCTTGCTTTGTCTTTTAAAGTTTCAGGGGACTGTCACAAACAGGGTCTTACTGAGGGCCTCCTGCTGCTGCTCTGTGGCCTTGTTGAGCCCGTGGGGCTGGTTCCTGCGGCTCCTCCTGGCCAGTTGTCCACTGCAGGTGCCATGGATCCAAGAATTACCTCTGCTGGGCACCTCCCTCCAACACAATGACACCCTGCTTCCAGGACATGCTGAGTCCTATCTCAAGGCATTCTTGGTCTTCCCTCAATGTTCCAGAGTAATATTATTTTATCTAGAACATTCCTGTGTTGAAGCTCCGTAAATGTAAGCACAAGTAGGCAAAAGTGTATTGCTTTGGGTGGTAAACTTTCTCCATGCTCTCCCTGGACCCCTTCTTATCCACTTTACCAGCCATGTGAATGCATCCTATAGCTTCTCTGTGCTTTGTTCCAAACGGCCTGCCCCTGTGACCTTCTTCAGAGGCTGACCATGGGCCAGTCCATCCCTCCCAGAGAGAGCCTGGAATGCCTGGTAGTGTAGTTCTAGGGAAGCCTATAGCCAATGACTGTGCAAGATTCTGAAAGCCTGACTCCCTTTCCTCAAAATGGGGCAAATTCTGACATAATTTATGGTCTAGAGCTCCCCAAAGATCTGGCTAAGGCCAAGGAGTTGGCTAAAATTGTGCCTTTCTCTGTTCTTCATTTCCTTTTCTCTTGCATTCTTCTCCTGGCCCTTAATAAATACCTTGTTCATGATCTGTGTCTCAGAGTCGGCTTCTGGAGGTCCAGCCTTAGGTATTTGGTTAGGAGTGCAAGGATGATTTTTGGAGGCAGATTCTGAGGGTGGGATTCTAGAGTTAAGTCACCAGCTAAGTGGCAATAAATACCCCATCACAGGGGGTATGTGGAGCCCAGAGGGGCCCTGACACACTAGAGCATTGCAGTTGCTAAAACTTTTACCTGGAGCGAATTAAGATGATGTTATGGGTTGAATTATGTAACCTCAAAAGATGTTGAATTTCACCCCCAGTACCTGGGAATGTGATATTACTGGGAAATAAGATATTTGCAGATAATCCAACTAGAATGAGATCATTAGGGTGGGCCCTAATTCAATATCACTGTTGACCTCACAAAAAAAGTGAAATTTGAACATGGAGACATACATGCTTAGAGGAAATATGGTGTGAAGACACAGGGCATCCATAAGAACAATTTGAGGCCAACAGGGAGGTCATGGAACAGATTCTTCCCTACGGTTCTCAGAACCAACCTTGCCGACACCTTGATTTTGGACTTCTAGTCTCCAGAACTGTGAGACAGTAAATTCCTCATGTTCTATGCCACCCAATTTATTGTATTTTGTTATAGAAGCCCTAGGAAACTAATACAGAAGGGATTCTGACAGAACAGGTATGCTAGATTGTGCAATTTTCTTTGGCTTTTGATGGTACAAGGTAAATGGTCATTACAAAGGCTGTGGATGGGTTCCATGATAAATAGACTCCAGTTGGTCAGCATAAGGCAAAGTGAGAAAGTCAGAAAGTCCCTTGGCAGCTCTTAAACAAACCCCCTTTTTCTATAGCCAAGGGAGACCATGCTGAAGACCAGGCCAGGACCAACTATAAGAACAGTGGACCTTTGGTGGCTCATGCCTGTAATCCCGGCACTTTGGGAGGCCGAGGCAGATGGATCACCTGAGGTCGGGAGTTCGAGACCAGCCTGAGCAACATGGAGAAACCCCATCTCTACTAAAAATACAAAATTAGCCAGGCATGGTGGCATGTGCCTGTAATCCCAGTTACTCAGGAGGCTGAGGCAGGAGAATCACTTGAACCCGGGAGGCAGAGGTTGCAGAGAGCTGAGATCATGCCATTGCACTCCAGCCTGGGCAACAAGAGCAAGACTCCATCTCAAAACAAACAAACAAAATGAAACAAAACAAAAACAAAACAGTGGACCTTCAGGGACGCCCAGTTTACATCCTCAGCAATCCCATGCAACAGCCAGGACCTTGGTAAGGAAGAAATGGCTTCTTAAGACTTGGAATCAGAAAATGTGAATAGATGTCATTGATAAATGTGAAACTGCAGCTGTCCCTGAATCCTCTGGGCCTGCAGAATGGGCCCACATCTTCTTTCTAGAGGGCAGAACTCTCTTGCTTGAAGATTGGAAGCAAGTGTACAAATGTAAGCAGAGAAGCCTAACAAGAGATTAATTTTATGGCTTATATCTTTATTAGAACTTAAATCCAATATGTTTATTAGACCTTACAGTTCTGTCTGAGAGAAAAGAGGGATATGTTAAAGTCCTCACTCCACAAGATTTGTAACCATAGGCATAAAACCTTTAAAGGATATACTTTATGGCAGTGCATTCCAAATTTACACATAAAACAGATTTCTGCTATTGCATTCCAAGTTCAGACATAAAACAGATTTCCAACTTCTTTCACCTGTTGGGCTGGTCCCATGTCATATACTCAATGTGCAGTACTCACTTCTTTGAGCCTCAGTAACATGTGAGTAGAAATGGGATCATCGTAATAAATCTACTTGCATCAATATATGTTCCTTGTCTCATAACAGCCATTTCTCCCCAACCTTAATTAAATATTTCTGAGGGGTAACTAAAGAATACTGGATTGCTGTTGGTTTCAGATGAAATCTGTGCAGAGTCTGTGCCATGAAGGGCTCTGCCTATATTTTGGTTACAAAAGTTATCTTATTTTGGCAGGGTGCGATGGCTCATACTTATAATCCCAGCATTTTGGGAGGCAGAGGTAGGAGAACTGCTTGAGCCCAAGAGTTTGAGACCAGCCTAGGTAACATAGCGAGATCCCATTTCTACAAAAAAAAATTAATTAAAAAAATTTTATAAATTTGTAAAGCTCTTTGTGCATATATTGTCTGATGTCATATTCTCCTCAAGCAGCCCCTGAGATGAGGAGTCATGTGGGAGTAATTTATTAAGAAGGTGATCTCAAAGGAAGATAGGGAAGGAGAAGGGAAAGAAGGATATGGAAAAGAGAACCCAAGAAAGTGTGTGATTTTGTCAAAGTCCAGCTTCAGCCTCATCCAGCTTGAGGCCAGGGAGTCAGATTGTCAGACACTTGGACCAGTCAGTCAGTCATTGCCTAAGAACTGCACAGAGGGTTAAAACTCCCCATTCTCCCAGCTCCATGCAGAGATCCTTAAAGACAGTCCCAGTTGCAGCCGGGTGTGGTGGCTCATGCCTGTTATCCCAGCACTTTGGAAGGCTGAGGCAGGCGGATCAAGAGGTCAGGAGTTTGAGACCAGCCTGGCCAATATAGTGAAACCTCATCTCTACTAAAAATACAAAAATTAGCCAGGTTTGGTGGCAGGTGCCTGTAATCCCAGCTACTCAGGAGGCTGAAGCAGGAGGATTGCTTGAACCCAGGAGGCAGAGGTTGCAGTAAGCTGAGATCATGCCACTGCATTCCAGCTTGGGTGACAGAGGAAGACTCAGTCTCAAAAAAAAAAAAAGCCTCAGTTGCAGGCCTTCGGAAGCAAAGCACAAAGCAGCTGGAATAGGCTTACAGAAAGAGCACAAGAATGCGGGGTATCTGTGTGTGCTGTCAACAGTGCTCACTATTACTGTGAATGAATATCTGTGTCCCCCCAAAATTCATATATTGAAGCCTAACCCCCAAGTTGATGATATTTGGAGGTGGGGCCTTGGGGAGGTGATTAGGTCATGAGTGTGAAGCCCTCATAGGTGTGATTCCTGCCCTTATAAGAAAAGATGGTCTCTCTCTCCACCATCTAAGGATACAAGAAGACAGCATCTGCAAACCAGGAAGGCGGTCTTCACCAGTCACAGAGTCTGCTGACACCCTGACCCTGGACTATCCTAGGCTCCAGAACTCCAGAAATCAATCTCTGTTGTTTAAATCACTCAGTCTTTGGTATCTTGTTATAGCAGCCCAAACTGACTAAGACAATTATACATGTCAAAATCCTTTCTAATCTGTGGATCTGGGCTTTGCAATTTTGCATGTCTCACAGCCAGCAGAGGATTCTATTATTAATGGTAATCCATGTCAAATTTAATACTATAAGAATTTTTCATAAAATCAATTTGTTTTTAACCTTTTGGCTATCAAACTAGTTGTGATTTGAAATCCAAGACAATTAAATCTTTGTAAAATGTGGGTCTTTTTGTAAGATGACTTTAGCCACAGAGAAAATGTAAAATTTTAGGAAGTGTAAGACATGTAGTTAGCACCGAGATTACTATGTGAGGCCTAATGTCATCTATGTGTAAGGCAATCATCAGTGTTACATTTCATTAGAAAGATGGCTTTTAAAAAACAACTAGCACCAAGGTGGGCAGATCACCTGAGGTCAGGAGTTCGAGACCAGCTTGCCCAACATGGTGAAACCCCATCTCTATTAAAAATATAAAAAATTAGCCCGGTGTGGTGGCAGATGCCTGTAATCCCAGCTACTTGGGAGGCTGAGGCAGGAGACTCGCTTGAACCCAGAAGGCAGAGGTTGCAGTGAGCCGAGATTGCTCAACTGTACTCCAGCCTGGGTGACAAGAGTGAAACTCCGTTAAAAAAAAGAAAAAAGAAAAAAGAAAACTAGCCAGCTTCACAATGGAGGCAGTTCCATAATTTGTTGGGATTTTGGAATGGCAGTGAGCTACATATCTTTTCTTTCATGTTCTAACATATAGAAAACAAACTAAGTCTTTGTATATTAGCTAACTCAGCAGAACAGTCTGTGGGAGATTATATTGATCTTGAATACACAGTGCACACGTATTGGATATTGATGCATAATTTGGGTCTAATTTCATCTCGTATCTAAATACCTGTAAACATTTAGAATGGTTTAAATGTACAGGCTCAGAATGACTTTAATAGGGCCTTTAAAATTTATATTTATATATTTAAATAAGTGCTGATGGCACTGTTGTTTATAATATTAGGTTTCTTGCTGACCTCTCAGAATTTTCCTTAGAGCCTGAGACAGGCCGACTGGTTGGTTCCCTATCTTAAGATTGTCTGAAGGAAAAGGATAAAAGCCCCTCAACTCAAGCTTTAGCTTGTCTAACTCTCAGCCAATCAGCAATAAAAGACCAAGGAAGCTATTAATTGCAAATTTCTATTTCAGGGGGCTAGGGGCTTTCCCAGAGTCCCATACATGGAGTCAGATTTAAACTCCAACCTAAAGTTATCTTTTCCTCATTTTAACACTAAAGTTCATGCCCAGGGGTGGAGACTTAAAATGCTAATGCTACATGAAATGTATGAAGAAACATGTTGAGCCATTGTGCAGGTGCTAGCAAAACTCCCCCTATACATTCCCTGAGGGAACCCTTCCCTATGGAAAGACCCTATACCTAACCAAACCACACAGTATCTTCAGGGAACAGCCCACTCCTTTTTGCTCTCTCATGGCTGGCTCCCTGAGAGGTAATAAACTCTCTTCATTGCTGCCTCTGGTGAACTCTCTTGATTTCTATCCTGGGAAATCACAAGATCCCAGGGCACTGGTAAGAAGCTTATCACAGATTCTTTGAATTTCTTCAATGGTTCTGAAACAGGAGTGTTTCCTTGACCCCTTTGCGGGACTTGTGACATGAGCGACTTGTTTACTTGTTTACCATGCTTGAATCCCTTATGGAAGGAAGCACATGAGTGGATGGGTGTGGGAACCAGAGCAAATGAATGTGGAACTGGCCTGTGGCTCCTCTCCGGTGGGAGCAAGCTTTGTGTGGGTTCTGCAGCAGTGTCAAAGTGTGTTACAATGGTCTTTTAGCTCTGCGGTCTGGGAGGGGCTGTCTGTGACCCCCAGAGCCCCAGAGGGCATGTGTTACAATCAGTGCTCCTTTAACATTTGCTGTCTGTGGATGGCTAAGTGTTAACCAGCTCAGTGGATGGTCAGGGTGACAGCCTTTTACACTTTGCTGTCTTGGTACCTGAGTTCTGATCCAGCGTCCAGGAAGAATCAGGTCACATGAACAAATTGAAGGTGGTGAATGTGGAGGACTTTATTGAGTGGTAAAAGTGGGCCTCAGTGGGAAAGGGAGCTGGAAAGGGGATGGAGCGGGAAGATAATCTTCCCCTGGAGCCTGGGTGTCTCCAGCTGAACTCCTCTCTGACCATAGTCCCTGACCTCCAGCTGCTTCTTCTCATCTCAATATCCAGACACTTCTCTCTTCTGTGTGTGTGTCCACTGAGTCTGGGGCTTGGGGTTCTTATGGGCACAGGATAGGGGGTGGTGTGGGGTGGGCCAAAAGGCAACAATCAGGTGGGAAACAGGGATAGTTCTCACTTTGGGCTGCGGGTCCAGGCATGTGGGTGGAGCCCTTGCCAAAGATCCTGCCCTCTTCTACCAGTATTTGCCTGCCTTCTGTCCATTTCAGTTCGAGACAGTTTGTGCAATTTGGAAACAGCCAGATCTAAACAGTGTAAAATCTGGATAGTCAGGCAGAATAAGGCTGGAAAAAATATATAATTATATAGAATAAAGCTGAAAAAATTCACTGAGTAATACTCTGTGTGTGTACCTACATGCACATGTAACAAAGTGATAATTTCTATTTCCTTAGATGTTTCAAAATGTATCTTGAACATATGACGAATATTTAATGTTTTCTGGGTGACTACATTGAAGCCCACCACTCACTTGGGACAGAAAAGTCATTTTTTGGTGTGTGATTATACTTGCTATCTTATGGTCACAACTTTTAATACTACATAGAAGCATTAATATTTTTTATTTTTCCTTTAGATCCTTCACTGAATTCAACCCAGTCTGCTCAACAGTTCACCAAGGGTCTTGCTATCTCCAATTTCAGGATATGCTTTCCATCACCAATACCCAGGTTAATGGACACTCCTCAACCCTTTGTCAGTCCCTGCCCAGCATTGCCTTTGAGACTGAATTCTGGACGGCCTTTCCATGTTCTCTTTTCTGTAAAAAGGAGACTTTTTATTTCTGGCAGCACTTGCCTAGGAGATAGCAAAGTTAAATGTTGTGTTTCATCACAATCAATCTCAACTAACTAAAACTAATTAAACACTAGGGATTTTGAGTAACCCACCTACCCTCACTAGACCCTTTCTGGATCTAACTGAAGATGTTCATGATCAAGAAGCAAGAGGCTGTTTCAGCTCTCATGTACAGATCTCAGCCTTGTATGAAAGGTAGTTCTCAGTGCTTAATTAGCACCAGCAGCATGGCCCTACACTTCATAGCATTTAAAACCTTCAGTTTTGCCCTTAGGTCCACCTATGCAGTTGTCCCCTAATAAGCTCAGCTCAGCTCCAGGCCACCCCTGGCTCTGTGGCCCATGGTTTTTGTATTATTCTTTGTCATCTCTAATTAGCCTCTTCTGCCTCACCACTACTTAATTATTTATCCTTTTCAGAACTTCTGGCATGTATTGCACTATATTTTACTTTTAAAATATGTTGCCAGTGTTCTCAGTTTGTCATTTATATGACATGTTCCATGACAAAGTACATCCCTAATACAAAGCCTTAAGCAATCTCATTAAGGAGAGATTGCTGATATCTAATTTCTTTTCCCATTCGTAGAGGCAGTGGTCTTCAAAGTGTGGCCTCCAGACAGCAATATCAATATCACCTGGGAATTTGCTAGAAATGTAAATTCTCAAGTCCCAGCTCAAACTCAATGAATCAGAAACTGTGGGTGTGGGGCCCAGCAGTCCTTCAGGTGTTTCTAACCACATATTCAAATTTGACAATTGTTTACTCAGGGTCTCACCCCTGGTAGTGTCTTAGTAAATGCCTGTTAGGTTGACTCTGATAAGTCTTTCTCTCAAGCCATCTTAAAAAGCATGGAATCCAAAAATTCCAGAAAGAAATGAGGAAAAATGTTACAAAGAATGAAGTAGGGATTTTAGGTTTACGAGCAATTAGAGGGAACCGAGTCTTCACAAAGAAACACAATATCCTGATTTCCTATCTCATGCTTGATTTTCCTACATTGTCTCACCTCAGCTGCATGATTCCATGTATCTCACTAACCCTTCTATTTGCCTTCTGTAAGGTTACATGTGGATTCTGAGAAAAATCTTTTTCAACATTCTATCTCTTATTCCCATTTCAGTCTATGTCTTCACAGAAAATTATCACTGCAAAGCTGAGCGGTTTCTGGAGAATCTTGGCTCATTCACTGAATTCTTTGGGAAGGGCTGGTTCCCTTTGCGCATCTTCACTAAACTTGGACCTTTTTGATGACTCTCATTTTCTATCACCACCATAGTCTTTAGATGTCCAGTGGAGCAGGGAAACTGCTGGTTTCCTGCACAGGTTGCTCGGGGCAAAGATGGAAGTTGGAAGTAAGGAAAAGCATGAAGTTGGAATTGGATGCTGAATGCTGAAGCAAAAGAGTACTCAATGTCTCTATGGTTTTGCTTTGTGCTGGGCCTTCCTAAACCTTGTGAACACCTGATAAATGTTCATTTGATTATGTCAAGCTCTTTGGAGCAGTGGCTTTCAATCCTGATTAGGATATCAGAATCCTTTGGAAGAATTTTTTAAAAATCTATGGGCATGGAACCCATCCATCAGTATTTTTAAAAATTTCCCAGGTGGTTTCCATGAGTAGCTAAGGTTGAGAACCATGGTTTTGGATTTCCCACTTGATGATTTTAAACCATAACATCACTTTGCCTGTTTTTCTAAATATTCCTCTTTCTACAGTCAGCTTTCAAAAGTCAGACTACAACTGGATCAAAGAATTACACAAGAAAAGGGAAACTGAGCCACCCTTCAGCAACTCCAGGAACAAATCAAGGTACATATAATGATGGGGTAGTAAATGCTAATACCAGCTACCTCCTTCCCTTGTATTTATCCCTGTTTTTGTTCCCCTCTGTCCACTCTGGCTTCCTATTCTCCCTTTGTGGCAAAATATCCACTATTCTTGAAGAAAGCGAACCAGCAAACCTGCTAATATTAAAGCTTCAGTGACCCAATAGGTAGCTACACTTTGAGGAACATTTGCATTTCCAAAGAAATTATCTGAAGACAAAAATGTCTAATTCAATGGGCTGAAATGCAAATTGTTATATTTCAGGCTAGAAAGATACCTATCCCAAGGAACTTCCTTATCATGCTCTGGGAGACAGTAGGCTGCCTCATGGAAGGCCGTTATAGATGTCCAACTAAACATTGCAAAAAACAGGTATAGAAGCATTGGCTTGGGACTGAGAAATGATATTCATTTGGTGCAAAAGTAATTGCGATTTTTGCCCTTGAAAATGATGGTTAAAACTGCAATGACTTTTGCATCAACCTATGGATTAGTAATTGACACACAAAGACATGACACATGAGAATACCAAGTGCACTGCTTGGCACATAGTAGACATTCAACAAATGCTTCTCGCTGACAACTTTTGCTTTCCTCCTCAATCACCCACTTTTTAGAATCCTTGAAAAAATTTTACAAATTTTTCAAATATTCAGGAAACTTAAATAACATCAGATTTAGAGAAGAATTATTGACTGTAGCCAATTTTTGGACCTATACATTTTTTAAACTATGTGATGGGAATCTCTTCATTTTTTAGAGCAACATGGATGCATATCAATTACAAACCTTGCTAAATCATCCTTTCTATCTGTGAGGCAATAAAATTCATTATCCTGGTTAGTTTGAGGATATACTTAACCCATAAACACCAACAGCAAGTATAGATTCAGACATTTGTATCTATAATTTAGACAGTTTAAAATGCAATATTAAGTAATTCAAAAATTGTTCAAAGCTCAGTACCTTTTCACACATTAATACTTTGATTATCAACTTCCTTTTAAAGAGTAAGTGAGTAGAAAAGGGTAAGTAGAAAAGAGTAGAAGAGGCCTTTCTTTCACAATTTGCCAAGACATGCATCACTTATTTACAGTCAAACAAAATGCTGTTTGAAAAACAAGAAGGATGGCTAGAATGAAGCTCCTTCAAGCAAGATACCTCTGACTACCCTCTAAAGACAGATACTATGGCATGGTCATAGAATTACTGCAGGAAAAATTTGTCCACTGAGGCTGCTTCCTCCAGAGGTAAGGTTTAACTTATGGTAACTTGCTATGGATCAACAGCTCAAGATGAAGTGTGTGGCTGGCAATTTAAGTGTAAAATTAGATTTCCAGTATAATCAGTCATCTGATAGCCCATCTAAATGTATTATGCATTTGCACATTTAATTAATTATGTCTTAATTGAAAACATATTGCTCATAATGATTGGTTCTAATTTTATTCCAAATTAAATTAGTAGGGGAGAAATTTAGTTTGGGAATTTATTGATTTTTATATATATTAAAGAAAAAGTAAAAATAATGGATTTTCTCTTTTCTTCTTAAAAGGAAATATCTTTCTGCTCATTTAGAGGTGCAAAGGAAAACATTTAGAACTTCCCAGATGAACAAATTGCATTTCATCTGAATGAACATCTAACTTTGGAGATGGAGAGAACATTCTTTTGTATTGTTGTAGATATGCCTAGTATAATATTGGTATAATTAATTTTTCAGCTACAATGCAGATTCCTGGGTCAGTGCAAAAGACCTTGTTTATTTAGAAGTGATTATCTGAGAAAGTGGCTCATTAGTCTTAGATTCGTGGAATGCACAGTCTGGTCTGCAAATTAAAATAGCTATTTAAATTCCCTTTATGAAAATTGTGCCTGATAGGGCACTTCCATGTGCAGTGAGGTTTGTATTTGCACATCTAGAGCATCCAGGAAATCAGCGAAGTTGCGTTTTGTGTCTTTAGATATGCTACAGTTGATAAACCCTAAGATTCAGATATTAACTATTGGATAAGCTCTTGCATTTCCCATAACTTTAGCTTTGAAGCCATTCATTACCTTAATACTAAGGAAAGAATGTCAGAAAATCCAAAGAGAGAGAATTCTCAGTTATGATTTTTGGACATATAATTGGAAAGAAGTCAGATTTGGCTTTTACAATTAGTGCCATATAATGTCACACAAAGTATTTCCTGCAGTGTGCTCAAAGAGGTCAATTTGTGATTTATTTGCAAGTCATAGTTCTGAAATTACTGACTTGTGTGTGTAACAATTTAGCTTTAACTTGGGCACTTAATTTAGCATTAAATATAGCTCCTCTTCAATATTGATCCTTGCCCTGAACAAGATATCATTTCATAAACCCAATTAAACATGGTGCCTACTGTGGTTTAAATACCAAGACAGATTAAATGTATTGTCCAGTTTCACAGATCAGCAATGCTTCTCTTCCTGTATCACTAGCTCATGATAATAACATAAGGGACCAGTCTGTGCCAGTGGATGGGCCAGAATTAAAAGAGGATAAATATTGATGTCCTGCCTGAAAGAAAACTGGGCACCCAAGGTGTCAGAGAGTTGTCTGATATACTGTGACATGAATGTCCCATATATATAAATTGCAGCCTTTTTAAAATAAGGTAGAATTGTTTGTGGAAGATTAAAAACTCTTTCTAAATTGTTGAATTAAAATATTTAGTTAATAAATAAATCACTGCTATTTTCATCAATATAGGAGTTGTTTCTTCAAGTTTGTGTGTTTTCTCAATTAGAAAAAAAGTCTAATTTGTTTAAATAGTGAGAAGTCAACATTGAACTGTTGTCTACTCAATAGCCACAATTCCTTATTTCTTGTTTACAATGACCATAGATTGTTTATGTTTGTATTGTTGCAACAAGTTCACAGACAATGGATTCCTCTCCCAATCTGGGAGGATGAGCCATGGTTGGTCTAGGCCATGAATATTGTGGTAGATTGTATTGTGTGTTCACAATTCTTTGTTCTCTGGCCAGGTGCAGTGTCTCACGCCTGTAATCCTAGCACTTCGGGAAACTGAGGCGGGCAGATTGCCAGAGCTCAGGAGTTCGAGACCGGCCTGGGCAACATGGCAAAACCCCTCTCTACTAAAAATACAAAAAATTAGCTGGGTATGCTGGTGCGCACCTGTAATCCCAGCTACTTGGGAGCCTGAGGTGTGAGAATCACTTGAACCCGGAAGGCGAAGAATGCAGTGAGCCAAGATTGTGCCACTGCACTCCAGCCTGGATGACAGAGCGAGACTCTGTCTCAGAAAAAAATAATTAAAAAAGATGATTCTTGTTCCCTCCCCATCCTTACCTTTTTTTAATGAGGAAAGAGAATATTTCCCTGTATCACTGACTTTGGGCTTGGCTGTGTGACTGCTCTACCCAATAGAATTTGGGTAGGTTAATAGTAATAGAAGTAACTAAGCAAAACTTTAAAGAAGCTTCTCCTCTTCAACTCTTGCTTATAAAGCATTATAAAAATCAATATATATAAAGCATTATAAAAATCAAATGCCCTAAGTAGTCTGTGTCCTTCAACATGGGTCCAGGAATGAGAGACACCTGGAGCACACCTGACTCTCATCTGTAGTCTAAGGTAGAACTGCTGCAACCAATTCGCAAAATTCATGAGCAAGGAGTAAATGCTTGCTGTTATCGGTCAGTAACTTCTTGTTATGTTTCTTAAGCATTATTGGAGCAAAAGCAAACTAATACAAATGTTAATGTAATTCCTTTGCTTGTGATTGATTTAGAGATGAATATTTGTCCTGTTTCCAGCTAATACAATGTATTTAGGAAGAATGCCAAAGGAGGGAGCTTATTAGTAGGATTTTGACCTCTAATGAAAATGATGGCCAAATATATGAAATTTTTTCTTTCTTTGGTTTTTATTGTTCAAAGACATAATTATTTAAGTTGTGTTAGTTGTGTGTGATCTTATAACTGTGAGGAATTACATAGAATGAAAATGGAATGTGCTGTGGTGGCAGAACAGAAAGAAGTTGGGTGATTGACACCGTTGAGCTGCTGCAGGAAATCTGTTAGTCTCCATTTCCAGGGGTCTTGCTATGTAGAAAAATTGGATGACTTTATTGCTTAAGTCACTATAAGAATGTTTTCTGTTACCTGCAACCCAATGCACCCAACTAATAAAGTATGTTTCTAGAAATACACTTGCCTGCACTCATTTTTAAGACACACAGACCACATACACACAGAGAGATATTTTTAAAGATCTTGTACTACATAAATTGTACTATTTTTTAATTTAAAAATATGGGCCAGGTGCAGTGGCTCACACCTGTAATCCCAGCACTTTGGGAGGCCAAGGCAGGTGGATCACAAGGTCAGGAGATCAAGACCACCCTGGCCAACATGGTGAAACCCCATCTCTACTAAAATACAAAAAACTAGCCGGGCATGGTGGTGTGTGCCTGTAGTCCCAGCTACTTGGGAGGCTGAGGCAGGGGAATCGCTTGAAACCTGGAGGCAGAGGTTGAAGTGAGCTGAGATCGCACCGCTGCACTCCAGCCTGGTGACAAGAGCGAGACTCTGTCTCAAAAAATAAAAAATAAAAAAAAGATAATCTGATTTTTTTACATTATAGCACATGTACAAGACTGAAATCTGTCTCATTTTTTAAAGTAACTGCCTAGTACTTTATGCATGAACATCCTTTGCCTTCAAGTTGAATTTGAGGATCAACCTCAGCTATTTTCATAAAATAAATTTAAAAATGTATAAAAAGATGAAAAATATGAGGGAAACATTAAGTGAAATGGAATTTGAATTCATAAGTTGTGATATCCATCTAAATGAGTCACCAAGAGATAAAAGATGAAAAATGAAAACAAATACTCACAGAAATAATAGAAGAAAACTTTAAAAGGTAGAGAATAAAGAAACACATGCTGTAATGTCACTACCCACTCAGTGTTAATTTAAATGGATTTGTTGAGAAGACTCCAAAAGCAGGTATAAATGTCGAGTATGTGTGTGCACATGTGTGTGTGTATGTGTGCAACCCTATATAAAATATTTTAAAATCACTTTTATTGAAATATTGCATATGCACATCTAAGAACAAATTTTAAGCTTAATGAATTTTTACATTGTTGACACAGCCATTTAACTATCAGCTAAGAGAGGAAATAAAACATAACCAGCAACTCTCACCTTGTTTTATATTCACTATCAATCCTTACTCTTTTTTTAATTTGAGACAGAGTCTCATTCTGTTGCTCAGGCTGGAGTGCAGTGGCATGATCTCAGCTCACTGAAACTTTTACACCCTGGGTTCAAGCAATTCTCATGCCTCAGCCTCCCAAGTAGCTAGGATTACAGGCACTCACCACCATGCCCAGCTAATTTTTGTAATTTTAGTAGAGACAGGGTTTTGCCATGTTGGCCAGACTGGCCTTGAACTCCTGGCCTCAAGCAGTTTGCCCACCTCAGCCTCCTAAAGTGCTGGGATTACAGGCATGAGTTACTGTGCCTGGCCCATTCCTCTTTTCTAATACCCCAAAGGCAACCGATATCCTAATTTCTCACACAAGAGATTGGTTTTGCCTGGGTGTTGAACTTTATATAAAGGGACTATCAGCACATTATTTGCCATATTGATCTATGTTATTTTATGTAACAATAATGCATATTTATTCATTGTTCCATAGTATTCCATGTAGATATAGATCACAATTTATTTGCTATTTCTTCTCTTAATAGATATATTTGGGTTGGCTTCTGTTATTGTTATTATGAATACGATGCTTTAAATATTCTTTTTTTAGTAAAAATATGTGCAGATTTATAGCTGAACAGAAAAAGCTTTGTCTTTTAACCTGGATATCTGGATTTTTTTACTCTTGGTGAAGATAACTGCAATGACATTTATCACGTATGATTTAAAGTCAGGAAATGCCTCCTGGCAACCTACAGGGTCAGTTTTTCACTGATGGGTTACAACTGGCCTAATTGGTTTGACAAACCTAGCTTGATTACATGGACAAGGAGACATAAAAGGCTTGCGGAGAATTTCTCCTTGAAGCCCTCCTGAAAGCATGATTCCTAGCACAGAATCTTGGTGGTTGACACTGGAGACAGAATGCACACTCTGTGTCTGTGAATACTTGGAGCCCTGGGTAGCTTTCAACATGGGATGTCTTTCAGACTCCCAGTCCATGCCCGCACTCTCTTTCACTTGCTGCACCATATCCTTTGCCTTTAAATAAAAGCCCCATGTAAATATGTTCTATGGAATGTAGTGGTTCCTTTCAAACATCCAAACAGGAAGCTTTTCAGTATGTATACATTTCTATTGAGAATACACCTAAGAATGAATTTGCTATTTGCCAGTTCATAAAAGTATATATATTCATATATTGAGCTTTAGACAAAATTTGCAAGTAAAATACAAAAAGAAATTTCTTGAACCATTAGAGAACAAGTTACTGACCTGATTCCCAATTACCACCAAATATTTTGGGGTTTATTCCTTACAAACAGGTTTCTCCTACATGTTAACAACACAACTATCAGCATTGGTTGTATTCCCACTAACACCCTGTTACTCTCTAATCCTCAGACCCCATTCAAGACCCTGGCACTCTACATTAAGCTACCCGTGTGTGTAGTTACCTTCTTCACTCTACTCTGACTCCAACACCTCATGCTTGGCCACCGTCATTCTTGGATGCCATCCCTGGGCTCTGATCTACTCCCTAGATTATCATCCATTTCACATAGACACTCTTCTCATCCTTCCTGGGTTAAACCGACATGGGTGCTCACCCCACTCTGCTCAGTCAGGCTCTGACACTCCAACCTTGCTACATCACTGCGGTGATGCCCTTTTCATCTTGCTTGGGTTCTGCCACCACTTCTGTGTGGACTCCTTCTCCTGTTCTTTGGCTTTGATACCTGGCACCTTGGAGCCCTCCTATACAGATGCCCCTTTCAGTCTATTTACACCAGACAATCCCACAGTGACCTGACTCTTCTACATGCAAATCCTTTTTATCCCATTCTGTGCCACTGCCTTACATGGGTGTTATCTTCCCACTAGCCTGAGGGGTTTACACACCAGGTGATGGATAATACTTCTGTCTGGATGCTCCCTCACCTTTTTTTGATTCTGACACCCCACGTGGGTCACCTACATGCATTGAAGCCGTTACTCAGCTGTGGCTTCAATCCAAATGAGGCAGCCTTCCTCTGTAGATGGAGGAATTAACCATTTTTCCCTATTCTAAAAATTAATCATTTCCCCAAAGAGCACAGGTTTCTTTCATGGAGAAATAGTGTTTGGATACAAAGGTCTAGAGGCTAGGTGTTCTACTAGGGTGTCATTGCTTCTAGATTCTTTCACTTCACAAAGCTAAGAAATACATATGCATATACCGAGCAAAGCACACCATAAGGGTAAAATGATGACTTTTTTGAGGTTGGAGGTTACTATCTCTCCATCCTGTCTTCCTTAGAGTATTTCCTTGAAATCTTAATAGGTCCAAATAACAGATTTATGCTTTTGATTTTGCAGTGGAAGAATGGGGACTTTCTGACCCTTGGAATTGTAAACAAATGCCTCCAAAACTTACTTGGGAGTTTTTCACAAGAGGACTATCTTAGGATGTAGCCCTTTGTCTCTTGAGGAGATGAGAAGTTATTCTTACTTCTGCTTTGCTAAATAAATTATGTGAAAGTCTGCCTAGACATTTTAGTCACTTTTGTAGTACCTACGTGCATAGAAATCTGACCATGTTCATGTAGTAATAAACTGTGTTCTCTTTTCTATGTTGGTTCAGAGAGGTCTTTGTTAGTGTTATTTTATTTCCAACAAACACAAGGTCTATATTTCTGTATTGTTACTTTCTAGAGATGGATGACTTTGGATGGTCAAATATTGATAGAAAGGCACTAGTGAAACATAATTCAGAAAAAACACATTTACAGATTTGGTGACAAGAAATGAAGAAATTTTTCATGTTAAGCTCCAATTATCTCCGAAAGGTAGAAGGAAAGTCATTAGTTGAGAGTATACATGGCATTGGAGTTGGAAGTTTTGAGAAAAGTGGAGGCTTATAAAATTAAAATAGTTGTTTCCAATAAGATGAAATAGAACTGATTAAAGAACAAAGGAGACATGATTGCCGAGGAGTCTCTCAGATTAGTTCACGTTGATCACTGTAGTCTATTGTTTCACATTAACTCATTCCAAAGCAAGCTGCATATTGGATTCACCTGGGATCTTTTAAGATATACCGATTCCTGGGTGCCACCTGCAGAGATTCTGTTGTAATCACTCAGGAGTCTGACATCAGCATCCAGATTTCAAAAGTTCCCCAAGTGATTCTAAAGCATCCTGAAGATCAAGAACCATTGACCCAGATAGAATGTTCATCACCTTTATTGTTTTCCACAAAAACCTACCCATGTAAAGCATTTGTGAGGATAGAAAAGTTTACTGAAAATTAGAAATTGAGAGTTGAATTGGCAAACAAATTTAGTCAAATTAAATTCTGAGTTTTAATGCTTTCCTATGGCCAACCCAAGAGTGTGGAACTTTCCTTGGGCCTTCACCCCATTGTCTGCAAACTCAAATCATTTCACTAAGTCTTCTCCACCTTCCCAGTCTCTGCTTTCTGAATGCCACTTCCTAGTCTACCTGACTCTGGGAACTATCGGTTGGAGCAAAAGTAATTGCACTTTTTGCCATTAAAATTGATGTCAAAAATCACAAATTACTTTTGCACCAGCCTAATAAAACTTCTCACTCCATAACTCAGAGTGATTCAGCTCTCACTAACAACCTGGTGTTCTCCATTTTCCTTTAGCATGGACTATAGCTATTCATCACTTTTGAGAATTTTTAAGAGGCAACATTCTTGCATGTGATCTGGTTTATAGAACCAGGATAAAAGGTCAATGTTGACTCCAAAGTTTCCCAGGCCCAGGATCTCCTCAGAAATATGTGGCAGAGACAGACCTGCAGGATAAAGACAAGATATGCAGTCTTTTCTCATTCACTCCATTGATAGCTAGTAACAGCCGACCATATCTCAGTTCAATGAAGGAAAAAAGATAGACAAATAGATACAGTAGAGTGTAGACTATATAATGGTTTAGTATACATAGGAAGTACACAAGTACAGTAACATCTGGACAAACTAGAGGATGGGAGAAGAAGGGAATTGAGAGAGCATTGCAAGAAGTGAAGAACCCAGGGTTTGAGCTAGCCTCCTGAATCCACATGTATAGAGTTGTAGAATTGGAGTACTACAAAGAATGTCAGAAATCGTCTAATCTAGTGACCCTTTGTTACAGACTAGAAAATAGAAATCTCATAGCCTAGGAGTTGAACTGAATTGCAGAAAGTCCCATAAAAAGTCAGGGGCAGCGCCAGGATTAAATTGGAATCGGGGTTCATTGATGACTGGCCCAGCGATACTCCCTCAACAGGTAACAAATTTCTAAGGTTCTATGAGCACAGCTACGGGAGGGATTAGGCCAGCAATAGGGTCGCTGGTGGCAGTAGAGGCCTAAACCTGCATGGCTTACACCTCTGTCTGCAAAGTGACTGACTCATTCTAGCCCTATCTGTGCACTCTGCAGTACCTCTGCTCAGAAGGTGCCAATGGGGGAAAATGCTAGATAGATAATTTGGCTTGAGCATAGAGTGTGAGGGAAGGACACATACTGAAAATAGGAAGGAGAATGAGAAACCTGAATCAAGAACCAGCCTAACAAATATTAGGCCTTTGAATTATAAAGCAGGCATATGGTATGGCTTTAGAAAATTACAAGATCATAAAGATGAGCAAATAAGACTGGAAAATTATGACTTTGGGACCTTGTGTCTGAAGTAAATGGAGAGGCACTTTGGGGAGTGGCAGGCAATGAAAACACATCTACCACCTGAGGAGATGACTCACAGAAATTCAAAACAGCCTCTTTTTTTTAAGTCCAATGCAAATATAGTCAAGTGAGGGAGGGTACATCATTCATTCTCAACTCACTGTGTTTAGTTTCTTAAAAGATGGCTGAATTGTAAAAAAAGTTTTTGAATGGGGCAGTTCTAGTGTCAGTTGTTCTCTCTTTTCCTTTTTTACTTACCCACTACTATAAACTACCATAGATACATTCTTTACATTCAGTTAGTTAGTTTTACGTTTCCCAATTTCCGCATTTGTAATTATAGCCTAGGAAGCTTCTTTGCTTGGAGAAAGATGTTCTTATATTAAAACAGAAAACTCTTCCCAAGCATCCACTAGTTCATCCAGTAAGCAATTTCATCATTGCACACCAGAGGTCAGTATTGGATTATTAATTTACATGAGTGATTAATTTTTACTTTCCCAGTAATAAAGATGAGAAACAAAATACCAAAGATTATTACTATATTAGAGCTTTGGTGTTAGTTCCTTAAGCAAGTATCATCTGTGCAGGCATGCACAGATCATGAATGGCTTAACAAAAATACAAAAGAAAAAGAAAAAAGCCATCACAATGAAGGTGGCCTTTGTTCTTTAGGAAGACATTCATAACTCATTCCAGGCATATTAATTATGCAACTTTTACACAAAAGTTACTTTATATTGAGAAATGTTCACAACTAGCAGTATTAACAGACATGCTGGCAGTGAATTAAAAAGATAACAATAGTTTTTAGAGCCTCATTCAAATCTGCATATCTACAATAGTGTATCAGTTTGGGATGGCCAAAGTTATAGATAATTTGGATAAATAAAATAAGGGCTCAGCAGTAAAATAATGACTATCTCCAGAAGCTTTAAGATTAAATGAAAAGAAGAAAAGACTAAAAGCAGATCAAGCTATCATGCTGACTACAGACATAGTAAAGGCTTTCCACAGAAAGAGAAAATAGATTAGTCTTGTTTTACTCTGGTCAACAAAGGGTAGAATTATAGAAATGGAGATTGCAGCTGCATATAGATAGAATTGCTAAGACTCATAGCTATTCCAACATCTTTGCTTAGGGGGCCATACGGAGTGCGAACATCGAGTATCAGAACAAACTAGATGAATGCCAAAATCTCTTATATTCTAAGGTTATATGAGAAGGTGATTTTGATGCCAAAGAGTAAATATTCCACAAATTCCAAACCTCCTTCCAGGCATATATATTCGGGTGGCACCTGCTTTAAGAAGTCTCCCTTAATCTGCCAGAACACAGTTTGCTTGTGCTCCTAATACTTTGACCATATATTGTCTTTTGTCATCTTTTGACTATATTGTACATTTATGTATT